>NC_056562.1:2166140-2178343 GCF_013358625.1 Macadamia integrifolia | reverse complement strand
CACTGGATACCTTACCATACCAGTCAATTTGATTCACCAGAATCTGATGTAGAGATGAACTTACACAAGTACAAAATCTTCTACAAAATTAGAGCATATAAGGGAAAATTTATATTTTACATAACCCATGGTGATCAAATCTAAATGATAAATAATAACTGCAAACACAACAATTGAATAATAACTCACAATTACCATAATATAATCACATTATACAAGTATAATAATAAAACCTTAAAGCAAAGGAAATCTTAGTCCTCCACCACATGTCTCACTGACACAATCTCACAACCATTGTCGAGTCTCGATCCACTCCAGCTCAGGTTCCACCATCTAAAAACATAAATCCACAAGGGGTGAACTTCACAAGCCCAGTGAGGGTGAGCATGCAAGCACACACAACATAATGATGCCAACACACTCACAATAATATTCACAGATGCACAACCACATGATCCATTTTAATAATAATATATATTCTAATTACTAGGTCTCAATATGTGGGTTTAAGTGTTATAAGCAACATAGGTGGTATCCCCTTCCCAATATGTTGGGCCTCAGAAATACGAGCTAGTTGCAAGTAAGAGTCAGCTAGTTCTGGAAAGAACCTTGTTCCCCCAACTAACCCCTTAATAGTAACCCCTGACAGCCATAGTCCTAGAATCCCACACCATCATCGGTCTCCCATGTTGTCCGACAGTCATACGTATAGTACGGCATACCATGCTGTGCCCTCTCAGGATACGGTACGTCGTATATGGGCATAGTAGTCCTCCGTGACTTACCACCGAGTGGGATTAACCAATATGTTACCCCCTATTGGCAAGGGATTATAGCATCGGGATGTGATCCTAACCATATGCATCATCTATATGCATCCATATCAATTATAGCATCCATCACACATGTGGCCACAACTGTAACACTGACCTCTGAGCCCACGGTATTGGAAAGAATCTCAATCACACTATGCCTCAGAACGTCAATATTACAACCATCACCACACATCTATCATCTTACACATCCACAAAACCTTGATTAGATCAAAGTCCTTAAAATCATGCAACATGTGAAATATATAAATTTATATAAAATAAATCCATAACACAGTAATCATCACATTCCATATGGACATATAACGAAAAATATCAAAACACTCCGTAAAATAAGTTAAACAAACACTCACCTGATACCTGAATCTGATGCCTTTATGTTGGGTTCCCGTCCATGCTTATCCTTGCAAAGTATCTTAGGTGCCTAATTAAACAATTAATATTTAGGTTAGTTTTAGTATTCACTGTCCAAGGACAACCCAACTTCCTTAACTCCTATTGAATTCCCTTACCGGAATCCAAACCAACAGTTGGACAGAGGCACTGATTCCTGACCAGTATTTCTCCTAACAACTTACCTACTTAACCAACTTGACTTCCTAACCCCTATGTAGGTCACTAACCTGATCCACACAATCTCGAGTTTCCTATTTGTCTAAATAGACCAAGCCACATAGTACAGAGACCATCAGACACTCATCGGAGGTAACCTGTGGGTTATCACAGGCCTTAGCTCACTAGGTTGATTCCCAATACAGTCTTCTTACTTATTGTACTATTTTCTATAAAGGGGTATGGTCTTACACTCCCTATGTACATTCCCTAACTATGGCAGAGTCCTCTAAGCCAACTCAATGATAGGTTTAGGCTTTGGAACCCCTACCATAGTCATCTGTACAAGGTTGAGTTTCACTAAACATGTATCAACTGACCCCATCATTATACAGGGTGCAACTTAACCCAACCAGTAGCCATTTAGGGCTCTAAAACCCCAACCAACAGGTTGGTTGGGTAGCAACCGATTGGCTGATCGGACCTACCGGTTCCCTCTTTTCTGTAGATTTTGATTCTGCCAAGGGCTATACTGCACATCAAAACCCAGATTTGGGTTTAATTTCTCAGTCCATGCTTCTATTCATGCACATTGAGTCTGAAGATAGGATTTAGGCTTCAAGTTGACCCATCCTTAAGATTAAATTGGCTAAACCCAAATCTATACATCCCATTCTGTAGAAATTTCAAACATTAAGTAGAAATTAAAGCAATTCTGCAAAACTAGATCATTTCCTCTATTAAGTCATTTACCTGGAGTTGGGCACAAGTATTTATAATCATAAAATCTATGCTCCAGCCCTGATTAGATTGATAACAGTATTTCCAAAGAAGGGATTAACTAATTCTTCACAAAAATAAATGTGGGCTGAATTCTATTCTAGAATTTTGGCAGAATTCTACCCATTCATCCCTATTCCACCTTCAATTACATAATTCATTGCTGGGAACATGAAAACCCTAAACTCTAGGGTTCACAGGCACAGCCTTCTGACAAATTTCAGTCCCTAACCCTTCCAGAAGTTAGGGCTTCTTCTATAAGGAAAAAAATCAACTATTAGAGACTTGATTACAGTCCTCAATTTACATTAATTCTTAACCCTAGCTAGCTAACCTAATTAACCTAAGTAATTTATCAAAGTAATAGGACAACAGTAGTTACCTGGGTGTAGGCAGCACCAAATCGCAGCTGTTGTTCCCTTCTTCTTCTTCCCCTTTGCTCCTCCACTGAACATCAGTTCACAAATGAAGTGAATAGTAGCAACTCTCTTCTTTTATAATTCAGTCCAAAGGGTCTATAGGGCCCATTTGGCTGAACACCTATTTTCTAAAAAGTAATTCTTAAAAAATTACTTCTAAAATTTGATTTTTAGAAACTTACAACTAGAACTAATTAAAATTAATTTCTCATTAATGGACCCCACCAAATACTGAGTTATTAGGTTGGATTTGGTTAGCATTAGAACCTCTATTTAGTGGGTAATTGCGAGGCATAGAGTTATAGGGATGTGGGCCCCACAAAGAGAACCCAATTTTTCAGTAATGTGCCTAGCCAAACCAGCTAGCTGGTTGCTAGCCGGGTAACCTGTTGGTTGCCTTATTTTTTGTCTTCCAGCAGACTAATCCTAGGTCTTACATTACCTAACATGTGTGGGGCCATTCCCACAGCTTTTGACTATTTTATCCCGCCTACTGGGCTATTAAATCTGTCAATTTCTCCCTTCTACTGCTATACATGTGTGATCAAGAAGATAACAACATATTGCCCTTGTGCCAATTAGGTCCTGACACTAGGGAATAGCTACTTCAGAATTCAAGGTGTTACAATTCCCTCCTCCTTTTGCGAAATGTTCGTCACCAAAGATTCATTCCAATACTTCAATATCACTCTTAACCTCTAATTTTTATCTTTATTAGCTCCACATGGCTATGTGACTAGCATCAGAAAATTTTAGCCAAGCACTTTAACTTGTCTTCCAGCCATACTGGTTTCTTCCAGTTCTCCCTTAGCAATTCAGATGTAGGGAAAATCATTTGGAAACTATATTTCCCAAACTTAACTCTTTACTTCTTTACTGCATGACCTAGTATAATTTTTGTTTCCATTCTACAGGTATATTGTATTAGTATTCATGCCCACACCTAATCTTAGTGTGGATCACAGTCCCTTAGAATACCACTCTCCTTTCTTCTCAATAAGTTTCCAAATTCTAGTTTGTTCTTGGGTGCAAATGTCGAAACTGGGGTTTTTAATTCTAATGGTTTCTAACTTACTTCACTATTCATAACTAGGTTAACAACTTGCAGATATCTGCTTAATATCCTAGTCAATTTACCTCGGTCTCCTTTTAGACCATTAAAATCCTCAAATTTCTCAAAATTCCATACATTTCTCCTTTCTTATTCCATATGGCGATGTATAGGCTATATACTTATTCTCATGTCATCCACCAAAGTATTCCCAGGTCTAAGTGGGAAAAACTGAAAATATCTTCAAAAATTATTAAATCAGTTTATTATTCCTCCATGATTCAAAATCAGTTTATTATTGAGATCATATCACATTCTCACTTCTGTATGCATCTATCCTCAAATCAGGCAATTAATTTCTATCCACTATCATAGATATCCCTTTATTTATTTATATGCATTTTCAAAATTCAATGCAATTTGATCCAACAATTTGCTTGGCAATGCAATTCATATGCTGCCACCATAGACTTAAAAAATTTCCAATGACTCATAGCATTTCTTTTTTTGTTTTGCATTGGCATATAAATACTTTAAATTGTCATCTCATTTACAGAATTCATTCCCAAATTCACACATGCAAATCTAAGAGTATCTCCAATCTTTTAAAACCTTAATCTATAAATTACATCAAGATCACATTCCTATTCCCACACATATTTATTTATCCTCAATTGCATTCAAATTATCATACACATTTCCCTGTTCCAATTTATGTTCTCAAACTAGAACCGTACCTCTCTTCCATGCTTAGCAAACATTTCACTTATGCACCTTAAAATTCCAAATTTATGATTTTATAACAAAACTTAAACTCTACATATTACACCATAAAAATTTTAGAGCTTTCTGAGCAAAATTTGCTCAATCAGTGGCTTAGGGACATCGACCAACCGACTGGTTCACCTGACTATAGAAATAAAAATTCTACCCGAGAGCTCCAAACTTCATTTGATAAATCCAATTGCTAAGAGCTTCTTCACTGATCTATCACAATACTTCATTCTAACACTTTCCCGACTATTTTCTCACATTTTCACCTCCATACATCATCTCTGACAAGTGCATTCTTCCCTGTTTCACCAATTTCATGGTAAAATTTCCGTTTTTAAGGGAATATAGTGACCTAGGTTTCATTTCTTGCAATCTCTTATAATTTCTTACAATTCCTTCCATTATTTTGCTGCATTTACTTATTCTTGGTGGTTATTGCGTGTAGCTTAACATGTCTTCACTGATATTCACTCATAGCAAAGTTTCTACCATCCCGATTTGTCAAATGGCCCATTTGGTTTTGCACTCCAACCGACCAAGCAAATTGGGGTAGTTTCTTTTCTCATCCCATTGCTGTTGAAAAATCTATTATCATAGTGGATCTTCAAACTTTTGGTATTCTAGAGAAATTTGAGGCTTTAGGTTGAGAACCATGCTCAAGGTAGAGGAAGATGTGTATCCTAGACTTGTAAGAGTTTTCTATTGCAACCTTAGTGGCAAGCATATTAGGGGTGGAGGTACCATATCACCAGCAAGGTGGGTGGCACAGATAACAAGTTGACCACAGCAGAATTTGGTCAGGTCATTAGTGTCTCAAGTGAGGGCAACAAAACTTACTGTCCTTGTAAGACTAGCTTCCACAGCTACTTCACTGACACTGAGCGAGACATTGTGCTGGAAGTGGTAGTAGCAGGGGGAGAGGCAAATTAGATTTTGATTGCTAAACTAGTGGCCTACTCCAAGAGTACTACCTATTTGTGGTCACTTCAGTGAAGTATCCTTGATGCAGGCATACATAGATTTTTTTCCTATAAGTGGGTGAGTGGATCAGCCTACTTTATCTGACAATGAGACAGAGGGTAGACTTAGCCAGTCGCCCAAGAGATGGTCACTTTATTTTATGGAAAGACCTTGACCAAAATATTCCAACGATTCAGAATCTGCTTGGATGGTGAGGCGAAAAGAAGATTATACCTACTCCATTGGATAGGTTTATTTTGGAAAAGATGGACTTACACCAGTAGGTAGATAGTGATGATGACACAGACACCGGTTGTTGATCCACCAATTGTTGATCCACCTCATGAGCCTACGGATGGAGATGACCAGGAGATAGGCATAGACATTGAAGATATGGGCATGGAAATCGGTGGGGGAGATGGAGATGAGGGGGATGAGTTAGATAGGCACCTACCATATGGGAATGTAGGAGATGTTCCTAGGCATGTACCATCCGAGAAGTTCCGTCATACTAGTTAGTCTGGTGTATACCATAGGAAATATATAAGGATCCATTCTCACTACCTCAAGGTAGATTTTCTCCACCTCTATCGATCGTGAAATTCAATCCTATTACTTTTCTTGCTCCTCCCACATTTTCATTGTGGGTTCCTTTACACCTACTTCCACAGGTGATCTTAACATGCGAGAGGTGATGGACTATATCTTGAGAGGATTTTCTCAAATGCATTCTAGTGTCGTCTCTATGGACATCCAACTCACCTCCAGGCTAGACACTCTTGGTTCCAGGATCACTACTCTAGAGACCTCTATACAAGGTATAGCGGAGTTCTTATGTGTCCTACCAAAGTTCAATCCTCCTTTGTTCCAGTCTAGGACACAGGAGTCTTCAACATCCACTAGTCGACAACCTCAGCAGTGATGAACAACCCATCTTCTGACTTTTTGATTTTTTTTTTTACTAACCCAAATCAGTATTATGTTTAGTCTTTTAGGTGTTTAAGTTTTATGTGCTCAATGTACTTTTTTTCTCTCTTCTTATACTTTATGTTTTTCTATGTCAGTTGTCTTGTGAAAACAATCTAAGTGAATGAATTATGATCTTTTTATAAAGTATGTGTGTTTCTGGCTTTTGCACCTATACTACTCTTCTATTTATCTCTAAAACTTATGTAATTAATTATATTAAGATTTTTAATTCAACCCTAATTGATCACAACCAACCTAACATTGTATTCTGTGAAGTTCATAACTACATTGATCTGATACCATCTTGTCACACCCTATCTCAAATTAGGCCAAGGTATGTGGCACTGGATACCTTACCGTACCAGTCAGCCTGATCCACCAGGATCTGATGTAAAGACGAAATTACATAAGTATAAAATCTTCTACCAAATCAGAAACGCATATAAGGGAAAATTTATATTTTACATAACCCATGGTGATCAAAACTAAATGATAAATAATAACTACAAACACAATTGAATTATAACTCACAATTACTATTACATAATCACATCTTACTAGTATATTAATAAATCTCAAAGTAAAGGAAATCCCATATGTCTCACTAACACAACCTCACAACCATTGCCAAGTCTCATTCCACTCCAACTCAGGTTCCACCATCTAAAAACATAAATCCATGAGGGGTGAGCTTCACAAGCCCAGTGAGGGGTGAGTATGCAAGCACACACAACATCATGATGTCAACACACACTCACAATAATAACCACAGATGCACAACCACATGGTCGATTTTATTAATAATATCTATTCTAATTACTATGTCTCAATATGTGGGTATAAGTGCTATAAGTAACATAGGTGGTATCCCCTTCCCAGTACGTCAAGTCTCAGATACAAGCTAGTTGCAAGTAGGAGTCAGTCAGTCTCAGAAAAAACCTTAGTCCCCCAACTAGCCACTAAATAGTAACCCCTTACAGCCATAATCCCAGAATCCCACACCATCATCGATCTCCCATACTATCTGATAGTCATGCGTACAATACGTCGTACCATGCTATGCTCTCTTAGGATACGGTACATCGCATCCGAGCGTAGTAGTTCTCCGTGACCTACCACTAAGTGGGATTAGCAAGGGGTTATAGCACTGGGATGTGATCCTAACCATATGCATCTATATGCATCCATATCAATTACAACATCCATCACATATCTATGGCCATAACTATAACACTAACCTCTGAGCCCATGGTATCAAAAAGAACCTCGGCCACACCATGCCTCAGACCATCAATATTACAGCCATCACCACACAGCTATCATCTTACAGATCCACAAAATCTCGATAACATTAAAGTCCGTAAAAATCATGCAACATGTGAAATATATAATTTTATATAAAATAAATCCATAACACAGTAATCATCATATTCCATATGGCACACATAACTAAAAATATCAAAACCCTCCATAAAATAAGTCAAAGACCCACTTACCTGATACTCGAATCGGATGCCTTTTCGTTGAGCTGCGATCCACACGTATCATTGCCAAGTATCTTAGGTGCCTAATTAAACAATTAATATTTTAGGTTAGTTTTAGTATTCACTGTCCAAGGACAACCCAACTTCCTAAACTCCTATTGAATTCCCTTACTGGAATCCAAACCAACAGTCAGACAGAGGCACTGATTCCTGACTAGCAATTCTCCCAACAACTTGCCTACTTAACTAACTTGGCTCCCTAACCCCTATGTAGGTCACTAACTTGATCCGCAAAATCTCAAGTTTCCTATTTTTCTAAATAGATCAAGCCACATAGTACAGAGGTCACCAGACACCCATCGGAGGCAACCTAAGGATTATCACAGACCTCAGCTGACTAGGTTGATTCCCAATACTGTCTTCTTACTCATTGTACTATTTTTTGTATAAGGGGGTATGGTCTCACACTCCCCATGTACATTCCCTAACTATGGCAGAGTCCTCTCAGCCAATTCGATGACAGGTTTAGGCTTTGGAACCCCTACCACAGTCATCTGTGCAAGGCTGAGTTTCACCAAACACGTATCAACTGACCCCATCTATGTACAGCGTGCACCTTGACCCAACCAGTAGCCATTTAGGGCTCTAAAACCCTAATCGACAAGTTGACTGGGAAGTAATCGACTGGCCAATCAAACTTGCCAGTTCCCTCTTTTCTGTAGATTTTGATTCTGCCAAGGGCTATACTGTACATTAGAACCCAGATTTGGGTTTAATTTGTAAGTGTATAGTTCTGTTCATACATATTGAGTTTGAAGATAGGATTTAGGCTTCAAGTTGACCCATCCTTAAGATTAAATTGTCTAAACCCAAAATCTTTACATCCCATTCTGTAGAAATTTCAGACATTAAGTAGAAATCAAAACAATTCTGCAAAACTAGATCATTTCCCATATTTAGTCATTTAACGGGAATTGGGCACAAGTATTTATAATCATAAAATTTGTGCTCCAGCCCTAATTAGATTGATAACAGTATTTCTGAAGAAGGGATTAACTAATTCTTCACAAAAATAAATGTGGGCCGAATTCTATTCTAGAAGATTTGCAAAATTCTGCCTATTCATTCCTATTCCAACTTCAATTACATAATTCATTGTTGGGAACATGAAAACCCTAAAATCTTGGATTCACAGGGACAACCTTCTGACAAATTTCAGTCCCTAACCCTTCCAAAAGTTGGGGCTTGTTCTATAAGGAAAAAAATTAACTATTAGGGACTTGATTACAGTCCCCACTAGCTAACCTAATTAATCTAAGTAATTTATCAAAGTAATAGGATAGCAGTAATTACCTGGGTAGCACCAAATCGCAGTTGTTCCCTTCTCTTCTTCTTCTTCTTCTTCTTCTTCTTCTTCTTCTTCTTCTTCTTCTTCCCCTTTAGTACTCCACTGAACATTAATTCACGAATGAAGTGAATAGTAGCAGCTCTCTTCTTTTATAATTCAGTCCAAAGGGTCCTTAGGGCCCGTTTGGCCGAACACCTATTTTCTAAAAAGTAATTCTTAAAAAATTACTTCTATAATCTTATTTTTAGAAACTTACAACTAGAACTTATTAAAATTAATTTCTCATTAGTGGACCCCACCAAATACTGATCTATTAGGTTGGATTTGGTCAGCATTAGGACCTCTACTTAGTGGGTAAGTACAAGGCGCAATGTCACACCCTGCCTCCAATAGGCTAAGACATGCGACATTGGACACCTCACCATATCTAGTCAGCCTCTTTCTCCAAGATCTAGACTAGGGCAGATCATAACACCATAATTACATTACGAAATATCAAAGTTTATATACATATGCACAATCCAACAAAAATATCTTACATAAGCTCCAGTGCCAACTAAGTAATAAGATATATTTACAATTATCCAGATGAGAGCTACATACATTACATAAAAAGAATATTCACAGTTTACTGTATCTTAGTAGTAAACTATATACATCAAACTATACATCAATAGGAATATGTACACAAAGACATAGGAATAGTCCATCCTATTCCTCAAAAAAACTGGACTCCATAGGCACAGTCGTCGCAATGGCAGTCGAGTCCATGGTTTATTGCATCTTGAAGATTGGCGAAGTTATCCATGGCCACTGTCTCATAATCAGAGCAAGAAGTCAGCAAAATACTGGGTTCAACCTCGACATCTAGAAGGAGTAAATAGAAGGGGATGAACACTGATAATGCTCAGTGAGGGGTGGAGGAGTTCAAGCACACACATCCATATGCAATGCATGCTCCACACATAGTGAATGATGCTCATGAGTCCATTTAATTAACTATACAAAATTCCTAATCCATTACTAGGTCTCATCACCTATGGGTATAAGTGCTACCAACGTAGGTGGCATACCCTACCCTGTACGTTGGGCCTCAGGTATACAAGCTATGCCATAGGCAGGAGCCAGCTAGTGCTGGTACGAGTCCCGAGCCACACCGGCTAACCCCTAAAAGGTAATCCTGTATTGTAAATATATTCACAAGCATATAGTACGTTGTATCATGTCTCACCTCTATAACTGATACCACACATCTCATTAGAAGTGCACTGCTGATCAGGTAGCATAATTCGGGATTAGTCCATACCTAACCCCCTACAGACAAGGGGTGTAGTACTTAGGGTTGTGATACCTAACCTAGCATTCTAAATGATGCACAACCAATCATTGCAATCACACATACAAACATGGGCACTTGCACTTGACCCATCTCACCTATCTTGCCTTTCTCATTTTCATTCCATCCCATTCCATTCATTCCATCAAAGAATAAATGCAGGTAAATGTAAATGCCCATACACAAGCAATTTAATGCATAAACAATATTAACCAAACACACTAAAAGAATGGGGGGTTGAGAAGGGCACCCACTCACCTTGGTGTCCAATCTCCTGAAAAGTTCACTTCTTTGGTTCAATTAAGTGCTTCTACTGCAACTTATTTCCTATTTCACAAGATACCCCAAATCATTATTCATAAAATAAATTTCTATGATTCTACCCCACCATGCCTAAGTATAGTATCCTTATTTCCTTTTCTAATTTGGGCATTTGATTGTTATTCATTGTACAGTCCGGGCAACTCTTCCCATTGATCAAATTACCAGAAAGGGGAAAGCACTTGTGGGCCCAACATTTGGTCAGGGAATTCTACTCACACTAGCAGTCCCCTTAGGATTATAGAAACTAAATGCTATCCTCTATTTCCCCTAGGGTCCATTTCTATTGGAATATTGTGTCTACTGGTTCCAATGCTGGGTTTAGGGCTTGCAAACCATCTATAACAGTGATTTGGCCTCTGGAATCCCAACCAGTAGGTTGGTTGGGCAGCAATCAGCCGACCGATCGAGACTCATCGGTTCATCCTTTTTTTTTTTGCAGAATTCAATTCTACCTATGCTGATCTGCACACGAATCTGTCTTAAATTGGGTTTAACCCTCTTCCATAATTCTAATTCAAAAGGTCAATAGAGAATAAATTGAATTCCAATTTAACCCATTTCTGAGTTCAAATTGTCCAACTCTTAAGTTGTATATTCTGTTTTACAAAAATTTAGGACTAATCATAAATAGAGGAAATTTCTTTAGAACTGAACCAATTACCTAAGTTAATCATTTAATTAGGGATGGAATACAGATGTTATAAATCACAGATTTGGTATTCCATCTCTGACTAATTTGTAATAAAAGTTTAAAAAAAAAATAATTCATTGAACCCTATTCCAGCCCTTATTGCATAATCCCTACTGAAAAAGAAGTAATCTGATGTTCTAGGGTTTTGCAGGGATAGGGTTTTTACCATTTGGCTCCCCAATAGCCCATAGAAATTAGGGCTTTCTTTACTGGGCAGCTATTCTACTCACAGGGATTCCCTAGCAGTAAACAATTGGGTAAAACCCTAACCCTAGCTGCCCAATCTACATGAAATTACCTAACTAACCCTGCTGCAGTAGTAAGTTCACTCACCTGGGTGCAGAGTTGATCTAGGAGCAGCTTGAGGTGAGTGAGTTCCCTCCTCACTTCTCTTTCTTTCTCTTCTCCCTTCCCTTTCCTTCTTCTTCTTCTCCTTTCTTTCTTTTTCTCCTTGTTACAGCAGCCAACGAAAATAAGGGTTGCTTCTTAGCCCTTAATCCCTTATATATAAGGCAACCCCAAGGGTCTGTTTGGCTGGCCCTCTTAAATTATTTCTAAGGTCTGTTTGGCTGCCCTCTTAAGTCATTATAACTAAGGTATGTATAAATTACATACATACTATATATATATATATATGTGTGTGTGTGTGTGTGTGTTTGTGTGTGTGTATAATACCTAGTAG
>NC_056562.1:2153049-2166120 GCF_013358625.1 Macadamia integrifolia | reverse complement strand
CCTATTCCAACTTCAATTACATAATTCATTGTTGGGAACATGAAAACCCTAAAATCTTGGATTCACAGGGACAACCTTCTGACAAATTTCAGTCCCTAACCCTTCCAAAAGTTGGGGCTTGTTCTATAAGGAAAAAAATTAACTATTAGGGACTTGATTACAGTCCCCACTAGCTAACCTAATTAATCTAAGTAATTTATCAAAGTAATAGGATAGCAGTAATTACCTGGGTAGCACCAAATCGCAGTTGTTCCCTTCTCTTCTTCTTCTTCTTCTTCTTCTTCCCCTTTGATACTCCACTAAACATTAATTCATGAATGAAGTGAACAGTAGCAGCTCTCTTCTTTTATAATTCAGTCCAAAGGGTCCTTAGGGCCCGTTTGGCCAAACACCTATTTTCTAAAAAGTAATTCTTAAAAAATTACTTCCAAAATCTTATTTTTAGAAACTTACAACTAGAACTTATTAAAATTAATTTCTCATTAGTGGACCCCACCAAATACTGACCTATTAGGTTGGATTTGGTCAGCATTAGGACCTCTACTTAGTGGGTAAGTACAAGGCGCAATGTCACACCCTGCCTCCAATAGGCTAAGACATGCGACATTGGACACCTCACCATATCTAGTCAGCCTCTTTCTCCAAGATCTAGACTAGGGCAGATCATAACACCATAATTACATTACGAAATATCAAAGTTTATATACATATGCACAATCCAACAAAAATATATTACATAAGCTCTAGTGCCAACTAAGTGATAAGATATATTTACAATTATCCAGATGAGAGCTACATACATTATAAAAAAAGAATATTCACAGTTTACTGTATCTTAGTAGTAAACTATATACATCAAACTATACATCAATAGGAATATGTACACAAAGACATAGGAATAGTCCATCCTATTCCTCAAAAAAACTGGACTCCATAGGCACAGTCGTCGCAATGGCAGTCGAGTCTATGGTTTATTGCATCTTGAAGATTGGCGAAGTTATCCATGGCCACTGTCTCATAATTAGAGCAAGAAGTCAGCAAAATACTGGGTTCAACCTCGACATCTAGAAGGAGTAAATAGAAAAGGGTGGCCACTGGTAATGCTCAGTGAGGGGTGGGGGAGTACAAACACACACATCCATATGCAATGAATGCTCCACACATAGAGAATAATGCTCATGAGTGCATTTAATTAACTATACAAAATTCCTAATCCATTACTAGGTCTCATTACCTATGGGTGTAAGTACTACCAATGTAGGTGGCATACCCTACCCTATACATTGGGCCTCAGGTATACAAGCTACACCATAGGCAGGAGCCAACCAGTACTAGTACGGGTCCCGGGCCACACAGGCTAACCCCTAAAAGGTAATCCCATATCGTAAATATATTCATAGGCATACAGTACGTCATATCCTGTCTCACCTCCATAACTGATACCACATATCTCATCAGAAGTGCACTGCTGATCAAGCAGCCACATAATTCAGGATTAATCCGTACCTAACCCCCTACAGACATCGGCTGTAGCACTTGGGGTTATGATACCTAACCCAACATTCTAAATGATGCACAGGCAATCAGTGCAATCGCACATACAAATATAGGTACCTACACTTGACCCATCTCACCTGTCTTACCTTTCTCATTTCCATTCCATCCCATTCCATCACAATAGTACCATCAAAGAATAAATGCAGGTAAATATAAATTTTGTTATGCCATCATGGTTATTTGAAGAGAAATCTCCAGGCCTTGAAGACTATTCCACAAATTTACAAGCAACCAGAATTTTGTTTGGAGATGGTCAAAGTTGCTAGTCATATGTTGTTGCCCCCCATCACTGCAAAATTCGAGGATGAATTTTTTCAAGATGGGGAGAATTGATGCTAATTAATCACCAAAAGAGGCTTATTTTATTAGGAATAAGCCTACGGTTGGGTTCCACACATGTTGGGCCTTTGATCCCATGTGTTTTGATTGTATTATGCCACTTTTATGGGTCTAAAAGAGGGGCTCTAAGATTGAATACGGGATTGCTAGTTTGTATTAGTTTCTTTTTTAGATGGGGTTATTTAGTTTCTAATTTCAATACCTAATTAGTTTCTAATTTCTTATTTCCTAGTTTCTATTTTTAATTTTAGTAACTAGAGGTCTTGGGTTTATTTAGTTTTCTATTTTAGTTTTTGGAAACTAAAGGTAGTTTTTATTTCTTGTAATCACTCCACCATTGTTATAATTAAAGGAGAGGGCTCCCATTAAGCCCCATGAATTTTATGAACAAAAAAGATGCTGCTGTGTTTTCTCCTCTGGAGTGTTTCTTTATGTTTGATCAAAGAAGAAGGGTTTGGTGTTTGATCCAAGCGACTCCTTGTAGCGTGAAGTCTAGGAGGGTTGTGAGTGTGTTTTCTTCTTTTCTTTCAAGCCTATATTCAAATTACTACTACTACTACTACAACCAGGTATTTATTGTTTAAAGTTTTATGCCAAAATTCTCTGTAGAAGTACCATCGGCCCTGTTTGCTGTATCTGCTAGAAGTTTCTGTTAAGGATGAAATTTTGGTCAATTTTTCTCTTAGTCCCCACTAAAGGTTGATCCATATATGGGCAGTTTCTGTCTAGCCATTAGTGAGATATTCAAAATCTCCATCTTTTTGCTCTGTAGTGACTTTTTCTAGATAGGAACCAGAATCAATAAGTCTGGTTTGACTTCCCTATTCCTGTGATCTTTTGTTATTGATTGTGGCTTGTTGATGTCATACACCTGTTGCTGGTTAGTCCTATTTGTGGGTATAATCTCTGCTTTCTGAAATTCCAGATTCTGGGTTTGAAATTTCTGGTTTACAAGGACTGCTGGACTCTTATTTCTGGACTGTTGTTTGTTGTCTAATGTTGGGTGATTATTGATTGTTCTTTGGTTTAAAAGCTCTTGTTGTTTGGGCCTAGTTTGAGCTTTCAAATCTAGTCCTACATTACCAGATTTGCCCGAGTTTGCTTTAAATTGGGCCTTTGGCCTTCGTACTAATTATTTGTTCCTTGATGTAGTGCAACTCTCTAGGGTCGAAATCAAGGTTGCTGCTACTGAGAGGTAGGCTAAGGCCAAGCAGGATTGGCTACTGAGGTAGCAGGAGAAGGAGAAGGAGAAGGAGAAAGAGAAAGGGAAGGCTCTGGCTTTTGAACCCCCTACAAAGAAGAGGGATATGGTAGAGGATCCGACCCTGGAGGCTATTCAGGCACTTACTGCTCCTAGGCGGGGTGTGCTTATCTCATCCAAAGTTCCTGATGAGGATGACTTCCAACGCCTAGGTATATCTCAGGGCCGAACTGAAGCTGACTTTATCCGCAGGTGGTCTGTCAAGGAGGAAAACACCTATGTCATTAGACATGTTGCCTGAGAGCTTGTGCAGAAGGGCAAGCTTCTGAGGGATATTGTCGATGCTCAGGAGCAGAGTACTTAGACTATGATCACAAGCGCGTGTATCTTCATGGCGGGGGTAAATTATCGTCCTTAGCTCGTTTTACCTTTTTCTTTGGTTAGTCTTGTAGGCCAACAACCAGGTCACCCAGCTCACCATCCGAGCTGGGGGCTTTAGCCTAAAGCCTTGAGAAGTCCGAACACAAATGCGAACAGTCCACCCTTGGCAACGAGTGGATCATTCTTCTTGAGAAGGTAGAGCATCTGGAGGTTGAGCGTGACCAAACCGCCAGGAGTATGAGAGCAAGCTTTCGGAGCTGAAAGGATGGGAGTTAGGAAGTACAAGGGCATGGATGCCTTCAAGAAGGAGGTGACTTGCGCAACGGCCCTGGGGGTACATCATGGGTGCTACCGAGGTCCGAGGTTGGATACTCAAACATCACTCAGGGTTCTCCTTTGTGGAGAGTGGTCTCATCTTTGAGGACGAGGAAGGTGAGAAAGCCCTGGCTGTTATCGAGGTGGCTGAGATTGCCAAAGGCAGTGAGGACGACGGTGTTCAATAGACCCATGAAGTCCCTCTCACCCTCGACCATGACAGTTTCGACCGAGACATCCTTGTTCGTGCCAACGATGAGGTCCTTTTGCCTATCGAGGTTCAGTGAGGGTTGTTTTTTCTTTTGGCCTTCATGCTCTTTTGATGTGACTTCAGCCTTTGGGCCTTTTTTTATGTAACTTCGGCCTTCGGGCCTTCGTATGTATTTTCCTTCTCAAGGCTTCTTTTTTAATAAATCTTTTTTGCTTCTCTCACTTCTTTGTTGTCTTTGTTTTATGACTAAACTGTTGCCCGAACACTAAAGGGAAACACTCAGTATTTTTTACAAGTTGACTTAGTATCTTTCCTGGTTGGTCTTTATCCTTAGGAAAGATTTGCGTGAAGCCCGAAGGGTTATACCTGGTTGGTATTTGTGCCTTAGACAAGGGGTGCCCATCGTTAGGTTAGGCTTATGCATAGGTTTTGTCTCGGTTATGTTGGGAAGCATCATCGATTAGAGCTCACGACCGAGGGCATACCCTTCGTTCAGGTCTTCCTAGCCTTGACTTGAGCTCCCAATCGAGGGAAGACCCTTCAATCAAGTTTGCTCCACCTTGGCTTGAGCTCCCAACTGGGGGTAGGTCCTTCGGTTAGGTCTGCTCGATCTTGGCTTAAGCTCCCAACTGAGGGAAGACCCTTCGATTAGGTTAGCTTGGCCTTGGCCTGAGCTCCCGAGGGTAGGTCCTTTGGTCAGGTCTGCTCGGCCTTGGCCTGAGCTCCCAACTGACGGAGGACCCTTCGTCAGGTCTTCTCGGCCTTGGCCTAAGCCCCGAACCGAGGGTAGACCCTTCGGTCAGGTCTGCTTGGCCTCGGCCTGAGCCCCCAACTGAGGGTATACCCCTCCATTGATATCTTTAAACTCTTTTTTTTTTTGAATAGTATATTGTCATATGAGATCAGTTTGCCGTAAACCAGCTTTCTATAAAATTCTTCAAAATGTCAGGGAAAACGAATTACAAATTCTAAAATTGAAAGCCTTACTAAATAAATGACATGACAAGGTGCTGAAAATAATCCTAACTAAACATGCGTGCTACCGCTACTGGTAGAACTTGCTCAGGTTCTTTAAGTTCCATGATTGAGGTATCCTCTCTCCCCCCCGGTAGTCTCTAGGTGATAGGAGCTAGGCTGTGTTTCCCTAGAGACTCTATAGGGTCCCTCACAGTTGGGTGCCAACTTTCCTTGATGCCTCAGATCTGACACTTCTACCCTTCGTAGGACAAGGTCTCCAACTCTGAATTCGTTCGTACGGACTTTAGAATTGTAATGCCTTATTACCTTCTATTGGTAAGCTACAATGCTTTCCTGTGGTCTTGTCATACTTCATACAAGAGGTCTAAATTGGCCTGTATGCCCTTAACATTCTTGCCTTTGTCGTAATACTGGACTCTATGGGTCATAACATTGATCTCGACCGGGAGTACAGCTTCAGTGCTGTAGGTTAAGTTGAAGGGTGTTTCTCTGGTGGCTGACCTTTCAGTTGTTTGGTAGCCCAGAGGATGTTGTGCAGTTCATCTGCCCATAGCCCCTTGGCATCGTCTAGCCTTTTCTTTGTTCCCTACAGCAGCAAATAAAATGTTACCTCTATCAACCTGTTGGTCGGGGGTAGCCGATGGATGCTTTTCAATGCTCAATGTTGAGGGCTTCACAAAACGATTCGAAAGTTGGATTGGTGAACTGGGTACTATTGTCTGTCACTACCACTCTAGGGATTCTGAATCGATAAACCATTGCTCTTTCAAAGAAGTCTCGAATATTGTTTTCTGTTATTGTGGCTAGTGCTTCAGCTTCCACCCATTTAGTGAAATAGTCTACTGTCACCACCACAAATTTTCTTTGTAACATTGCCAGAGGGAACGGCCCCAGGATGTCCATTCCCCATATGGCGAAGAGTGTTGAGCTGGATTTGGAGGACAGTTTGGTAGCGTACTGTTGAGGGACTGGCATGGACATTTGACACTTTAGGCATTTTTTGACGAATTCTTCAGTGTCTTTCCTCATTGTCGGCCAAAAGAGGCCTTGTTGTAACACCTTGTGGCTAAGGCCCTCACATCTAAGTGTTGGTCGCATATCACTTCATGCACCTCCTTGAGAGCATATTCAGCATCGATAGGGTCTAGGCATTTGAGATATGGCCTTGTGAACCCTATTTTGTATAATACCTCACCATTCAGCAACAATTGTGCTGACCTTTTCCATATCCTTCTTGCCTCATCCCTGTCTTTTGGGAGTATTCCTTCTTTTAAATACTTCACTATAGGATCCATCCAGCTTGGGCTGTCCTATCTACGAGCAACACCTCTTGACATTCTTTAGTGCTTGGCTAAAGTAGTACCTTGAAATAGACTGAGTGCCCCAATTTCATGAAGTCCGAAGTGGCTAGATGTGACAGCGCGTCCGCGCTAGCAATCTCTACACGGGGCACCTGCTTCACCTTGAACTCTTTGAAGGTAGCCACTTTTTCTCATACCTTCTTTAAGTACTCTGCCATCCTGTGGTCTTTTGCTTTATAGTCGCTGCTTACTTGCCACACTATAAGTTGCGAGTCACTATGCACTACTAGCCTTTGTACCATCAAGCTTTGTGCCAGATTTATTCCAGCTATCAGTGCCTCGGTGCTCGGCTTCGTTATTAGAAGCATTGAAGTCAAACCGCAAGGCATACTTGATTTTGAATCCTTTGGGACTAATGAGTGTGATCCTTGCCTCGCTACCTGCTCTGTTAGAGGTGCCATTGACATACAATATCCAAGCCCTGTCCTCTTCATCCTCGGTTGGTTCTTGTACACCATTTGGGAGTGTTGTCTCGACTATAAAATCGGCCAAGACTTGGGCTTTTATTCAGTCCTTGGCTTGTACTGGATGTCAAACTCTCCCAATTCTATGGCCCAATTGACTAGTCTACCAAACATATCTGGTTTCTGTAGTATTTTCTTTAGGGGCTAGTTTGTGAGCATGCATATTATGTGCGACTAAAAATAGGGTCTGAGTTTTCTTGCTGCCATCATAAGTGCTTATGCCACTTTCTCCATATTCTTGTATCTTGTTTCAGCATCCAAACAAGGTTCGGTTGATATAGTATATTGGCCGTTGCTGTCTATCAACACAACACTTATTGCTACAGTCAATACAACTAGATATAGTTGCAAAACGTCTCCAGTGCCTGGCTTTGTCAGCAATGGGGGTGTCGCTAGGTATTCCTTCAACTGCTCGAAGGACTTTTCATATTCCTCAGTCCATTCGAATCTCTTGGAACCTTTCAAGGCTCTGAGAAAAGGGAGACACTTGTCAGTCGATCGAGACATAAACCAACCCAGGGTAATGATTTTTCCCGTCATCTCCTAGATTTCCTTCATGTTCCGTGGGGACCTCATCTCTTAGATGGCCTATATCTTCACTGGATTGGCCTCAATTCCTCTCTCCGAGATGATGAAGCCTAGAAAATACCCTGACGTCACTCTAGAAGCGCACTTCATTGGGTTTAGCTTCATGCCATACTCCCTCAATACTTGGAATGTTGAGGTCTAAGTCCCGGATATGATGCTTTGCCTTCAAGATTTTCACGAGCATGTCATCTACGTATACTTCCATGGTCTTACTGATCATTTCCTTAAAAATTTTATTCACCAGCCTTTTGTAGGTTCCTCCTGTGTTTTTTAGCCCAAAGGGCATTACCTCATAGCAGTACAATCCTCCTGTAGTTTTGAAGGAAGTCTTCGGGACATCAGCCTCACATATTGATCTGATTGTACCTCGAGTAGGCATCCATAAAGCTTAATAACTCATGCCCTGAAGTGGCATCAATAAGAAGGTCTATCTTCGACAGGGGATAGCTATCCTTCGAGCAGGCTTTGTTTAGGTCTGTGAAGTCAATGCATATTCTCCATTTCCTGTTTGCCTTCAAGACCATCACCACATTGGATATCCATTCTGGATATCGGATTTCCCAAATAAACTTAGCCTTCAATAGTTTTTCTATTTCATCTATCTTCTACTGCCTCTCGGGGGCGAAGGTTCTCTCTTCTACTGCACTGGCTTCTTCGTTGGATCGACACTCAATTGGCATTCAATCACTCCTCGAGCTATTCTGGGCATGTCCGAGGCTGACCAAGAAAAGACATTGGAGTTGTTTCGAAGAAACGAGATGATCTCCTCTTATTGTTGCCTTAGCATCAGCGTTCCAATCTGAACCTTGCGTGATGTTTGGGGTCATCACGTAAGTCCTCTATGGGTAGAGCCTCTCCTGCATTTTCTTTTCCCCATAGGGTGGTGGTGTAGCACTTTTGGGATGTTTCTTGGTTGTCTCAGCATTCTCCGACCCCATTTTTTGTGGGGAACTTCATCTTGAGATGGGGCGTGGAGACTATGGCTTTCAGCAAGTTCAGGCCCACCCTTCCGAGTATTGTGTTGTAAGCTGAGATAATGTCATCTACCAGAAAGTTTATCATCATTGTACCCTTGCAAGGGGTGCTCGACTTTCTTTATTCTGTCCCTATCTAGGCCCATCTTCTCGTAAGCTTCGAGGAATAGGATATAAGCTGAACTGCTATTATCCACTAAGATCCTCTTTACCCTATAGTCGGTGACGGCTACTATTATAGTGACTACCAGAGCATCATCATGGGGTGTTTGCACTCCTTCCAGATTGTCTTCTGAGAATGAGATTACCGTCCCCATCTTCGCCTTCTTGTTTGACCATTCGGTGATATGGACACTTCTGGCATAGGCCTTAAGCCTTTCGTTCTGCTGGGGTGTTCGATCTCTGTCTTTCCAATTTCTCTTCGGGCTAGTTCCCTCCTTTCCTGGCGACACCTTCTCTCTCTCTGGCAGTTGTCCCACCGATCATTTCCATCTTAGGCATCTTCTTTCTCTCGGTCCACAAACCGACCCAGGTACCCTCTTTGGATCATACTTTCTATTTCTTCCTTTAAGTGCTAGCAATCCTCAATGTCATGGCCATGGTCCCTATGGAAATGGTAATGTTTGTCCATGTTGCGCCTCTCGGGGTGTCACCCCATCTTTCCTAGTCACTTTATTGCTTTGCCATCCAAGGAGTCCTTGATCTTCATCAATACATTAGTTATCTTTCGGTTAAGCGGGGCATACCTTTCGAACTTTTTAGGGGGGATAGGTGCAGGCTCACGCCCACGCCCTAGCCACTGCTTGTTTCCTTCTAGAACTCTGTTCTCTTCCCTTGAGGTTCATTTCTTCCCCGCCTTCTCTTTTGCTTTGTTGTCGGCCTCCAGGGTTTCTTCCATGTGGATGTACTTTTCACATTGGGCTTTCAGCTCGGCCAAGTCCCTTGGTGCATGCTTTGCCAGGGATCTCTTTAGTTCTTTATCTTTAACCCCTCCTAAAAGGGCCGTGAATTCTTCCTTTGGGTCTAAACCTCTAATCCCAAGCTTCTCCTGATAGAAGCGTTTCATGTAATCTCACAAGGATTGTCCCGCTTGCTGCTTGACATTGGTAAAGTTATATGTGGTCTTCTGGAGGGGTTGGCTACTGGAAAATCTTTTTACAAAGATGTGACTTAACTCGCTGAAGTTATGATGACTACGGCGGTAGTCGATTGTACCATAATCTCACGGCTACTTTGAACGCCAAGGGTAAAGCACCGCATATAATGCTCTCCGAGACCCGATGAAACTGTATTATGACCTTGAAGCCTTCCAGATGATCGACAGGATCCCCTGTTCCATTGTAAGGGTCATACTTTGGTAGGCAGAATCTAGCAGGGAGTGGATCACTCATATACATCATCAGCTAAAGTTGTATCGTTAGTGAGATTTGGCTCGAATGTTCTTGCCTATTGGTCTACCACTTTTCGGATTTCATACTTAAAATCAAGGATCATCTACTTCAACCCTTGGTCTTCGGAGCTCTGATCGACCCCCTAATGTGGTTCTTCATGTCTCGCCCCTGTGGCACGTTGTGCTCTCTCTCTGGGTGTGGGGTTCTCCCTTGCTGCATGATTTTGAGGTCTCTGTCGGATCTTACTGACCCCGAGCTACTTCGGTCTTCATCTCAGACTCGTTTCAGCTAGATGCTAGAATCTCTTGCTGTTCCATTAGTCCTTTGAGTGACAACCTTGGAGTCTTCCTTCATTGTTTTGGACAATTGGTTGTATTTCTCTTGGAGGGCATCGAACTGCTCCTTAGTCACATACTCTTACCCCCCAGCAGGAGCGGGTGGGGGGTTGGACTCCCTCCATGTCTAGTCTCCAGCTAAACATTGGTCACCAGGAGGACCTTCCCACTGTTCTTCCTCCTCGGCATTCATAGGGGCTAAGGATCCGAAGGCTCTCTGGCGTTCATATTATGAGCCGGTCCTGCTTTTGTTTTCTTATGATTCTAAGTTTTCTTCACCATTACTCTATCGTTCCCACGGACGGTGCCAATCTATTGCTATTGGGAATTTGTAGCAAGCTGTGCGTCGGTCCTACAAAATCACAGAAGGAAGAGGCCCAGAGGTGGCTCAGGGATTAGTCCTCTGACGCCCAAGTTAGAGACTCGTGCAACAATCTTTTGAGAGTAATGGCGAGTGAGTGAACTTACCTGCTTTTATCTTCTTGGTTTCTTCTTATAGGATCATGTCCTGTAGCGTCCCACTAGGATAGATCTTCCTTCCTCTGAAGAGATTGGGATGGTTTGTTGGAGGACTCCTCGCACGTTTCACGTGTACACAAGGAATATTCCCTTGGCTGAATGGAGTCCTATCATGACTCTATAACTGAAGAGAAGTTTGGGTTTCCCCACCACCCGGCTTTCCGAAGCTGTGGTGTTGATAAGTGGCGAGGTGCCACATGTCTGCATCTGATTGGGTGGTTTAGTTCGTGCGTATCAACACCAAATTCCCCTTCCTCTCCCTTTCTTTCTTTCTTTGTTTCTTTCTTTATAACCCACACCTCTTCTATCTCTCCCTCCTTTCTCAAGCCTATCTCTTGCCCTTCTATCTTTATCTCTCCTCTCTCGTCTCTCCCTCTTTTATTACGTCTCTCTTTCCTCTTATTTTCCACTTCCTTTTCTCTCTCCTCTCACATATCCCACGGATCTCTCCCCTACACTCCCACCCTCCCACGGTTTGTCTAAAAGGGGGTGGGGTTCACAACAATTTAAAATAAAAGAATATTTTAAAATAAAAAAAATTAAATAAAACCCCTTTACTTGCTATTAACAAGATTTGAACTTAGGACCTCTAGATAGTCAAAGTTCTAACCACCAGGCTAACTCATTAAGTCATTAATTAAAAAGCTTAACTTTAAATATTTAAGTAAGCTTTAGAAAATAACACAAAAGAGATACCTATTCTAAGGTTCTAAAATTTGGGGCATTACATGTTCAATATCCCATTAATAGCAGTGTGTGTGTGTGTGTGAGTGACCTCTTCTAATCCAACGTTGTTGAATAGAAAAAAATAAAAAAATAAATAAAAATAAAAGAGGTGAAGAAGAGTCGAACAAACTAGAGGCAGAGCCAAGGAACTAAGGAAGAGGAAGAAGAAAATTAGAAGAATAGAAGAAGAGAAGAGACAGATTAGTAGCAGAAAAAGGGGGGAAAAAGAAGAGGTGAAGAGTCAAACAAACCAGACTAACAGAGGCAAGGAAGAAGAAGAGTCGAACATACCTATCTTCGCTGGAGCAGGAGTGGGTTGAAGTCTTCGCTTCTTTGACTCTTCAGTCTTCACTTTTAGACTTAGGGTTGAAGGGTTGAAGGGTTGAATGGTTGAAGAGAGTCGGAGTTGAGACTTAGTCCTTTTGGTCTTAATTTACATTTTTTTTTTGGTACAACTTAATTTACACTTTTAGTATAAGGGACTTATCCCATTTAGCATTAATTTGTACACTTCAATTACACCTGCCAATAATATTGTACACTTCAATTTCCTATCCTTCGGTCACCACTGCCTCAATAGATGTCCATAGATTGTAGTGTACATGAGGGATCAAGAGTGAAGAAGATGCCTTCCCTCTTTACTTTAATTGAAGATAGGTAAGTTTTTCACCTATAAAGAAGGGTATTTTGGGCATTCAATGGTTTGATATTAGGTGACATCATCATTTAATAGTTCCAATTTTATAGACACTAATGGATTGGATTTAATTACAAGAATCTTAAAAAATCCGAGGGATGGGGCGCAATTCCTTCAAATGTTTGGATCCATATGTAATTTTGGCAAAATACAAGGGAGGGGGGACGTAATTTTCCCTTTTTTGGATGAATAAAAAAGATATATTACAAAGAAGAAGAATATACAAGGGAAAGAGAGGGAGATTAAAGATGGTTGTAGGCAAACCCTAGGAGACATCAATAAGCATGTTCCTGGGGAGTCCCTTACCGGGCAAGATGGGAGAGGCAAGCTTAGAGCTAACATAAAAAAAGATGGATTCCAAATCATGTCTAATGATCTAGAGTTGGACATCTTTCTATAGAGAATACATTCCATCCATATGTGATTGATGCAGGTGAAAAAAGCAAGCTTGCTTGCAACATCACAAATTGTACTACCTGCAAAAGACATATCAACCCAAATCCATTCTCTAAGGAGGGGACGAACTGGCCTTGAATGTGTCTATAGATATGGAAGGACTGAGTGAGGAGGCAGTCAAAGAGGGCACGTTATTTTAATATATTTTGACTAGAGAGCAAGGTTATTAAGGCGGTGAGGCAACCAAGGGGTTGAGGGTCTTTCGGAGTGCTTTGGCGATATGGCGGGCATAAGGCGTCGCCATATTGGATAAAGCATTCTAATGTTTTATTTTCTATGTAACCATTCTATTTGACTGAAATGACATTAAAAATTATATAATATTGCTCATATGCTAAATTAAGATTAAAGGTTCATACTTCATACCAATGCATGATATTTATAAAAAAATAAATCAACAAAGTGAGTAAACTAAGTTCATTTTCATCAATCATAAGCATAGCATAAAATATAAATATATAATTACTCAATCAATATTGATAACCAGCAGCCAAGAACATCAAACTAGATTACCAGAACCAAGGAGTTGCTTATTCATCCCCACCCCCAAAACCCCAAAAAAAAAAAAAAAAAAAAAA
>NC_056562.1:2145527-2152454 GCF_013358625.1 Macadamia integrifolia | reverse complement strand
TAAGGGAAAATTTCTTTCACTCTCCTATACTTACCCTACATTTACTCAAACTCCCCTACACAAACTTTCACATTCGATTCCCCTAAAAAAATAAACTCCTACCTCTCCTTGTCCCCTGATATTTTTAAAGTATCCAAATTACCCCTCATTTAGTAAAGGAAGTGGGATCATCACCTCTTCTTCTTCGGCTTCAACTCAGCTCACCTTGCCCCGCCGTTGCACCCCCTCACCTTGTTCCAACTTAAGGAGGTCTCATATTTGAAATCACTAAGGACTGATTTGGTTGAAGAGAAGCAGACAAATAGCAAAACCAATATACAAAAATACAACACCACACCGTCATTAGAACAAGAGTGGGAGACCCCAAGAGGCAACATTACACTCCCCATTTAACTAGATGGGTCAGACCCTTTATCCTTACATTCCTTGCTTGGCTTATAGGGTTAGAGAATCCTACCCTCCTCTCCAAATGCAGGGAGGCTGTGGCTAATAATATTGCCACACATTTAGCTGGATTCTTTATTGTTATTTGATGCAAGAACTTTTTACATTTCATGCTTTCTAGAATCCTTCGAGTCCTGGTCTTCTTTTTCTTATCCAACCAGGATATTCCTGAGTAGTGAGTTCACAGATCCAATTTTCTCTTTAATTTATTTTTTATTTGTCATTGTCATTAATAATTAATATTAGTATTGATGATGATGGTGATGATGAAGAACCAGAAGTGAGGGAAAAAGTGATGGAGAGCAGAGGAATATGGTGAGAATTGAAGAGGGAGGAAAACTTGGAGATAGACTGGTTTCTTCTGCATGTTGCCGGTAAATACAATGTTTCTATTCTGGCTACTTTTCAGAAGCTTGCTGGCATTAAATCTAAGATCAGAAAGTAAACAAATGTATACTCCATCGAAAAAGCATGGAAAGTAAGAAGTGCATCTGGGTTTATAGTTGGTACTAAGGATTTTAAATTCAGAATCAGGGGTTGTATATGTTCTGCCCATTTTGATCTAACCAAAATTGTTTCGAAAAACCTTATAATAGGTCTCTTAGATTTGAAATCCCAACGATCTAGTCCCCAAAACCCATTAAGATAGAATCTTCGAACTGGAATATTAAAAAAAAAAAAAAGAATTAATATTTTATTTTATTTTCTTTTTTTAAGAATTAAGAAAGATTAGTCTGGAGTCTGAGACTAAAATAATATGATACAGAGCCCCAACCTCGGAAGAGTCCCAAGAAGAAACAAGTACTATTAAAACTGAGAGAAGAATAAGGATCCCTACCTTGGAAGATCATAACCATTGGGATGCCATTGCTATTTGAGAAAGTTGTCATCTGTCCATCCTTTCATATAGCACCGGAATCCAGGATCAAGGAATGGGCAATGACTCTCATTCCAAACCCACTAGCCATTGGAATATGTTGATGTATATATTGACGCTGTCATTCTTAATAGTCCAAGATTTTTGGTGAAATAGTAACGACCTGGTGTGTTAATGTATGTATACATTGACACTGCCCTTCCCTGGTAGTTTAAGCGTTTAGGTGAAATTCATCGATGCAATGAAAGGATTGGGTCAGAGAGAGAGAGAGGTGTCCATAAGAAATAATAGGAACACCCAAGAATGTGGTTTATGTTTTGAAGGGTTCATGTGGTTCTAGAGAGATGGAGCATTTTTTGTGGTTATGATTTAGTGAAAACGATTTTAGGGAGAGGTTGACTTGTTTTCGCAATAAGGAGCTTTTGAGTTTCTTCTTTCTTGGGCTTGTTATTAGATAATAAAGATCTTTACCAATAAAAAAATAGAAAATAAAGATGATTTTTTTGGTAACATGGTTTTAAAAATTGGATTAGATCAGTCAGGATCGTGTGGATCAGATTGGTATCTGCTGAGATCAATGATATCGTTCCAATCCGTGTTGATCCACTAGTAAGGTAGAACAGTAAAATGGTTCAAAACACCATATATATATTTGTTTTTTTTTTCTTTAAACAAGGGCAAATCTATTCGATCCCAACTGATACCAATCCGTTGAAGATGTGATGTTATTCGTTTCTTCTCCCTTTTTACTTCAATAGTTGAGTTTCACACTACTGACATGGTTAGGAACACTCTGGGCTTTTTTTATTAGAAAACAAAACACCATGCTTCGCTCTTATTATGCAGTATTTTTATTGGGTGAATAAATAATTCACTATGAAAAGAAAAGGAAAACACATGAAGAGACTCAAAAATAGGAAAAGACCAAAGAACAGCCCTCAAGAAGGGGAGGGGGTCCTAATAACAATAGAAGAAAGCCCCCAAGACCCAATGATGGAAGCAATACAACTTGCAGATACATGAGATAATTTAGCTTTAACATCAAAGAAAATGGAGTCCCAAATCTTTTATGGAGGGTGAGAGTTGGAGGTCCATTTTCTATGGTTTCTTTCCATCTAGATCTGGTTAATGGTGGTGCAAAAAGCAAGCTTGCCTATAGTGTCACAAATAGAAGTCCCGGCATATGAGCTATTCATCCATAACCATCTCTCTGAAAAGGGAGAATTCTTCTCCTCTGGGCCAACACTTTGCAAGGACTCATTTCTGAATGGAGGAGGAGACATGGCAAGCAAAG
Organism: Macadamia integrifolia; assembly: GCF_013358625.1. NCBI lineage: Eukaryota > Viridiplantae > Streptophyta > Magnoliopsida > Proteales > Proteaceae > Macadamia > Macadamia integrifolia. The sequence goes on along the minus strand of NC_056562.1, from coordinate 2,149,839 downwards.
AATAAATGATCTATATCTTTAGTCTTAGATCCACAGAGATGGCAAAGAGTGGCCACATGAATTCTCTGATGAATGAGGAAGGACTGCATTGGGAGGCAGTTACTGAGAGCTCTCCAAGCAGTGAAGCTCTGGCAGGGGATATGATGCTTGAACCAAACAAGCTTGTGCCAAGAAGGAGTGCCATGAAGTCTGATTGATTCCCAAGCTACCTTGGAGCTGAAGAGCCCAGAAGGGGAGGGAGACCAAGTAACAATATCTTCACTTCTTTGATGAGATGTAGAGACAGATGAAAGGACATTCCAAAAATCAGCAAGGAGAGGGGAGAAGGGAATGGGAGGGGGGGAGGTGTCGAGGAGCCTGAGGTCAAAATGTCCGAAACTAGAGAATACTTGGAGTGCCCAGAAGAATAGATGGTTCTCGCACTCGGGTTTACCACATGTTAGTGGACCACTATTTGGCTCAAGGTGGGCCTCAGTGAAGGGCAGTCTGGACCTATATAGGTATGTGTAGGGGAAGGAACCTGACACAGGTCAGTGCCCTTTCGTGTGGTCTGTTGTTGAGTCTCAGTAAGGGAAACCAGGTGAATTATGGATTAGAGGCTATCCATAGACAATATAGCCTATAACTAACGAAAATAATTGAATTATTGTATAGGAGCCTAATTCACTCGGCAAGGATATGCGATGATGGGAATTCAGCGAAACCATTGGATTCGGATATCGAGGTGAGTGGGTGTTTGTTTCTTTATTTTATTGAGTGTTTTCTATATATGTTATTTTATGCTTGCACGTGTAATGGAATGATTGGTGCTATGTATTGTGTATTATATTTCTATTATTGCACATGTGGATGTGATTTGAGATGGACAGTGTGGCTATGGATTTTGTGGATGTGGACTATGGTTGTAACTATGGTGCTAACGGTCTGGGGCATGGGCCTGAAGGTTAGTGGATGTACAGTGGACGTAAATCTTATGCGTATCTTTCTTGCTCAATTAATATTTTGAATAGTTATTCTGTTTGAATGGGATGAACAACCAAGAGGATATTGTTCCTTCAAAACTTTATGGAATTGTCATTTCATCCAAATTAGAGATCCCTGTAATGTTATAAGGGAAAAGATTTCAAGACGAATATCATATCATACTGGGATCCTTTTCTACTGCGTGGCCTTGAGTTACTTCCCATATGAGTTTAAACCTGAAACAAATGGTCAGGAACACAAACTCCACTGGATATGGAGGATAAGTGGTAGAACTTTCTTCTTTTAAGTTTTATTCTGCTTAAGTGACTTGAGTGGATCTCTTTGACTTGGATGGTAACGATTGGATTCTCTTGAGACCTTATAAAGTCGTGTCTATGATGTGAGCACATTCTATTATACACACCTGTTTTACACAGATCGGGGAGCACCTTAGCAAAGAAACCATAAAAATGAAAGGTGAAATAAGTGGCAAGTGTAGAAGTAAATTGCATTGGAAGAAGAAGCGAAAGAGGAGAGTACTAGTTGTCGCCACTTCTTTTGGCTTTCTCACGTAGGGACTAGTAGTTGTCGGTTTCCCTTTGAATGTTTGGGTTAGTGATAATTATTTTACTTGATAGATAAATCAAGAGTCCAAATGTCTGGCACTCAAATTTTGTTTATTAATATATTATACATTTTTCTATTAAATATATCTTGATCTGAGATGGGAAGTTAAATACATCCAATGGCATTTAGGATTTATGGCGATTTTGGGATTAGGGTTTAGGATTTAGGGTTTGGGGTTTAGGATTTAGGGTTTAGAGTGTTGGTTTTCGGGTTTGGGTTTCTCGTATTAGGGTTTTGGGTTTAGGGCTTAGGGTTTATGGTTAAGATTTAGGGTTTAGTATTTAGGGTTTGGGGATTTGGGTTTGGGGTTTAGGCTTTAGGTTTTGGTTTTGGGTTTTGGGGATTAGGGTTTAGGGTATAGGCTTTAGCATTTTGGGTTTGGGGTTTATGGTTAAAAGTTTTAGGGTTTGTGGTTTTGCGTATAAGTTTTAGTTCTTAGGGCTTAGTGTATAGGGCTTTGGGTTTAGGGTTTTATGGTTTAGGGTTTATGTTTAGCGTTTAGGGTATATGGTTTATCGTTTAGGGTTTTGGGTTTAGGGATTATGGTTTAGGGTTTAGGGTTTAGTGCTTAGGGTATACGGTTTAGTGTTTAGGGTTTAGTGTTTAGGGTATAGGGTTTAGGGTCTAGGGTTAGGGTATTGGGCTTTAGGTTTTAGGGTTTAGGTTTAGGGGTTCAGGGTTTCGGGATATGGGCTTAGGTTATATGTTTTTAGGGTTGACGGTCTAGGTTTTGGTTTTGTAGGTTAGGATTTAGGGCTTAGGGTATATAAGTTTTAGACTTTGAGGTTTAGGGTTTCGGGTTTAGGGTTTATGGTTTAGGTTTTATAGTTTTCGGTTGACATTTGAGGATTTAGGGTTAAGGGTTTTAGGGTTTAGTGTTTGGGGTTTAGGATTTAGGGTTTTCGGTCTAGAGTTGTGGGTTTGGGGTTTAGGTTTTGGATTTTTGGCTTTAGGGTTTTGGGTTTTGGGTTTAAGGATTTAGGGCTTAGGGTTTAAGGTTTGAGGTATAAGTTTTAATCGCTTATGTTTAGGATATAGGGCTTTGGGTTAAGGGTTTTTGGGTTTAGGTACAAGGTTTAGGGTTTAGGGTTTGGGGTTTGGGGTTTGGGGTTTGGGGTTTGGGGTTTTGGGTTTAGATTTTAGGGTTAGGGGTTTAGGGTTTAGAGTTTAAGGGTTTTGGGTTTAGGGTATAGGATTTAGGGTTTAGGGTATAGGTTTTAAAGTTTAGGGTTTAGGGTCTAGGGTTTAGGGTTTAGGGTTTAGGGTTTAGGGTTTAAGGTGTAAGGTTTAGGGTTTAAGGTTTAGGGTTTAGGGTTAAGGTTTAGGTTTTAGGAAATGGGGTTTCAGGTTTATGGTTTAGGGTTTAGGATTTGCGGCTTTGGGTTTGGGGTTTAAGGGTTTTGGGATTAGGGTTTAGGTTTTAGGGTTTAGGGTTCAGGGTTTAGGGTATGGGGTTTAGGATTTATAGTTTAGGGTTTAGGGTTTTGGGTTTAGAGTGTTGGTTTTCGGGTTTAGGTTTCTCGTATTAGGGTTTTGGGTTTAGGGCTTAGGGTTTATGGTTAAGGTTTAGGGTTTAGTATTTAGGGTTTGGGGATTTGGTTTTGGGGTTTAGGCTTCAGGGTTTTTGGTTTTGTTTTTTGGGGATTAGGGTTTAGGCTTTAGGCTTTTGCGTTTTGGGTTTGGGGTTTATGGTTAAGAGTTTTGGGGTTTTTGGTTTTGGGTATAAGCTTTAGTTCTTAGGGCGTAGGGTATAGGGCTTCGGGTTTGGGGTTTTAGGGTTTAGGGTTTAGGTTTAGCGTTTAGGGTATATTGTTTATGGTTTAGGGTTTTTGGTTTATGGTTTAGGGATTATGGATTAGGGTTTAGGGTTTAGTGCTTAGGGTATACGGTTTAGTGTTTAGGGTATAGCGTTTAGGGTCTAGGGTTAGGGTATTGGGCTTTAGGTTTTAGGGTTTAGGTTTAGGGGTTCAGGGTTTCGGGATATGGGCTTAGGTTATATGTTTTTAGGGTTGAGGGTCTAGGTTTTGGTTTTATAGGTTAGGATTTAGGGCTTAGGGTATATAAGCTTTAGACTTTGAGGTTTAGGGTTTCGGGTTTAGGGTTTATGGTTTAGGTTTTATGGTTTTCGGTTGACATTTGAGGATTTAGGGTTAAGGGTTTTAGGGTTTAGTGTTTGGGGTTTAGGATTTAGGGTTTTCGGTCTAGAGTTGTGGGTTTGGGGTTTAGGTTTTGGATTTTTGGCTTTAGGGTTTTGGGTTTTGGGTTTTGGGTTTAAGGATTTAGGTCTTGGGGTTTAAGGTATGAGGTATAAGTTTTAGTCGCTTATGTTTAGGATATAGGGCTTTGGGTTAAGGGTTTTTGGGTTTTTGGGTTTAGGTACAAGGTTTAGGGTTTAGGGTTTGGGGTTTGGGGTTTATGGTTAAGAGTTTTGGGGTTTTTGGTTTTGGGTATAAGCTTTAGTTCTTAGGGCGTAGGGTATAGGGCTTCGGGTTTGGGGTTTTAGGGTTTAGGGTTTAGGTTTAGCGTTTAGGGTATATTGTTTATGGTTTAGGGTTTTTGGTTTATGGTTTAGGGATTATGGATTAGGGTTTAGGGTTTAGTGCTTAGGGTATACGGTTTAGTGTTTAGGGTATAGCGTTTAGGGTCTAGGGTTAGGGTATTGGGCTTTAGGTTTTAGGGTTTAGGTTTAGGGGTTCAGGGTTTCGGGATATGGGCTTAGGTT
>NC_056562.1:2135249-2145507 GCF_013358625.1 Macadamia integrifolia | reverse complement strand
AGCATTTAAGGTTTTGGGTCTAGAGTTGTGGGTTTGGGGTTTAGGTTTTGAATTTTTAGCTTTAGGGTTTTGGGTTTTGGGATTTTGGGCTTAGTGTTTAAGTCTTGGGGTTTAAGGTATGAGGTATAAGTTTTAGTCGCTTATGTTTAGGATATAGGGCTTTGGGTTAAGGGTTTTTGGGTTTTTGGGTTTAGGTACAAGGTTTAGGGTTTAGGGTTTGGGGTTTGGGGTTTGGGGTGTAGGGTTTAGATTTTAGGGTTAGGGGTTTAGGGTTTAGAGTTTAAGGGTTTTGGGTTTAGGGTATAGGATTTAGGGTTTGGGGTTCAGGGTTTAGGGTATGGGGTTTAGGATTTATGGTTTAGGGTTTAGGGTTTTGGGTTTAGAGTGTTGGTTTTCGGGTTTAGGTTTCTTGTATTAGGGTTTTGGGTTTAGTGCTTAGGGTTTATGGTTAAGGTTTAGGGTTTAGGGTCTAGGGTTTTGGGTTTGGGCTGTAGGGTTTTGGGCTTTAGGGTTTTGGGTTTTGGGTTTTGGGTTTTGTGTTTAGGGTTTTGGGTTTAGGCTTTTGGCGTTTTGGGTTTGGGGTTTATAGTTAAGAGTTTTAGGGTTTGTGGTTTTGGGTATAAGTTTTAGTTCTTGGAGCTTAGGGTAAAGGGCTTCAAGTTTGGGGTTTTAGGGTTTAGAGTTTTAGGGTATATGGTTTTTGGTTTTGGGGTTTTGGGTTTATGGTTTAGGGATTATGGTTTAGGGTTTAGGGTTTAGCACTTGGGGTATACAGTTTAGTGTTTTAGATTTAGGGTCTAGGGTTGGGGTATTGGGCTTTAGGTTTTAGGGTTTAGGTTTAGGGGTTCAGGGTTTCAGGATTAGGGCTTAGGTTATAGATTTTTTGGGTTTAGGGTTTAAGTTTTAGGTTCTAGTGGTTAGGATTTAGGGCTTAGGGTATATATGCTTTAGACATTGAGGTTTAGGGTTTAGGGTTTAGGGTTTTGGGCTTATAGTTTAGGTTTTATGGTTTTCGGTAGACAGTTGGGGATTTAGGAATTTGGGTTTAGGGTTTAGGGTTTATGTTTGCGCCTTTGGGTTTATGGTTTAATAGTTTTAGGTTTAGGGTTTGTGGTTTTGGATTTAGTGTTTAGGGTTTAGGGTTTAGTGTTTATGTTTCAGATTGTAGGGTTTAGGGTTTTGGCTTTTCGGATTAGGGTTTTTGGTTTAGGGTTTAGGGTTTAGTGTTGAAGGTTAAGGTTCTGGGTTTAGGAATTAGGGTTTAGAGTCTAGTGTTTGGGGATTAGGGTTTGGGGTTTAGGCTTTAGGGTTTTGGGTTTTTGGTTTTGGGTTTAGGGCTTAGGGTTTAAGGTTTTGGGTATAAGTTTTAGTCCTTTAGGGTTTAGGGTTTAGGGTTTAGGTTTAGGGGCTTAGGGTTTCCTGATTAGGGCTTGGGTTATAGGGTTTTCGGGTTTAATTTTTAGGTTTTAGGATTTAGGGCTTAGGGTATATGCTTTAGACTTTGAGGTTTAGGGTTTAGGGTTTAGGGATTAGGGATTAGGGATTTGGGTTTATGGTTTAAGATTTATGGTTTAGGGATGAGGGTTTAGGGTCCAAGGTTTAAACCTTAGGGTTTTTGGCTTTGGGTTTTTTGTTTAGGGTAAATGATTTTGGGTTCAGGTTTTAGGGTTTAGGGTTTAGTGTTTAGTGTTTAGGGTTTTGGTTTTGGGTTTTGGTTTTGGGTTTTGGGTATGGTATTTGTAGATTAGGGTTTTGGGGTTGTTTGGGGTTTAGGGTTTAGGGTTTAGGCTTTAGGGTATTAGGGTTTAAGATTTGGGGTTTAGGGTTTGTGGTTTAGGGTTTAGGGATTGGGGTTTAGCGTTTGGGGTTTAGGGTTTAGGGTTTGGGGTTTACGGTTTAGGGTTTGAGGGTTTTCAGTTGGGGATATAGGATTTAAGGTTTAAGGTTTAGGGTTTCGGGCTTAGGTTTTAGGGATTAGAGTTTAGGGTTTAAGGTTTAGGGCTTAGGGTTAAGGTTTCTGGTTTAGGAATTAGGTTTTAGGGATTAGAGTTTAGGGTTTAAGGTTTAGGGCTTAGGGTTAAGGTTTCGGGTTTAGGAATTAGGGTTTAGGGTTTAGGGTTTAGGGTTTATGGTTTGCGACTTTGGGTTTAGGTTTTGATGGTTTGGGGTTTTGGGTATAGGGTTTAGGGTTAATGTTTCAGGGTTTTGGGTTTATGGTTTAGGGTTTAGGTTTTAGGGTTTAGGGTTTAGTGTTTAGAGTTTAGAGTGTAGGGTTTAGGGTTTACGGTTTACGATTTCGGGTTTAGGGTTTCAGGATTACAGTTTATGGTTAAGGGTTTAGGGTTTGGGGTTTAAGGTTAAGGGTTTAAGGTTAAGGGTTTAGGGTTTAGGGCTTCGGGTTTAGGGTTTGGGGTTGGAGTTTGAGGTTTAGGGTTTAGGGTTTTGGGTTTAGGTTTAAGGGTTTGGAGTTTAGGGTTTAAGGCTTAAGGGTTTTGGGTTTTGGGTTTAGGGTTTAGGATTTAGGGCTTAAGATTTCAGGTTCGGGGTATATAGTTTAGTTCTTAGTGTTTAAGCCATAGGGATTTTGGTCTAGGGTATTAGGGTTTTGGGTTTATGGTTTAGGGGTTATGGTTTAGGGTTTAGAGTTTAAGGTTTAGGGTTTAGGGTTTAAGTTTTAGGGTTTAGGGTATAGGCTTTAGAGTTTATGGTGCTGGCTTTAGGATTTAGGGTTTTGGGTATAGGGCTTTAAGGCTTAGGGTTTAGGTTTAGGGGTTCAGGGTTTAGGGATTAAGACTAAGGTTATTGGGTTTTAGGGTTTAGGGTTTAGGGTCAAGGGTTTAAGTTTTAGGGTTTAGGATTTGGGGGTTAGGAAGCTTTGGACTTTAAAGGAGTAGAATTTAGGGTTTATGGATTAGTGTTTATGGTTTAGGGTTGATATCTTAGGGATAATGGTTGGAACCTTAGAGTTTTGGGTTTAGGGTTATTGGTTTAGGGTTCAGGTTATAGGGTTTAGGGTTTAGGGTTTAGGGTTTTGTTTTTTCCATTTCGGTTTTGGTTTTTGGGTTTTTGGTTTCAGGTTTTGGGTTTCGGGTTTAGTGTTTATAGGTTAGGGTTTAGGGTTAAGTGTTTAGGATATTTGGTATAGGCTTTTGGCTTTAAGGTTTAGGGTTTAGTGTTTAGGGTTTAGGGTTTAGGGTTGAGTGTTTTTGGATTAGGGTTTTAGGTTTAGGGTTTAGGGTTTAGGGTTTAGGGCTTAGGTTTTAGGTTTTAGGTTTTAGGTTTTGGGGGGTTGGGTTTTGGGTTTTGGATTTAGTGTATTAGGTTTTGAGTGTAGGGTTTGGGGTTTAGGGTTTAGGGTTTACGGTTTAGGGTTTAGTATTTAGGGTTTGGGTATAGGCTATGGGCTTTAGGGTTTAGGGTTTAGGGTTAGGGATTAGGCTTTGGGGTCTAGGGTTTTGAGTTTAGGGTTTGGGGTTTAGGGTTTAGAGTTTAGGGTTTATGGTTTGGGGTGTAGGGTATAGGGTTTAGGTTTTAAGGTTTAGGATTTATTCTTTTTTGGCTTTAATATTTACAGTTTAGGATTAAAGGTTTAGGGTTTGGGGTTTAGGGTTAATGGTTATAGATTTAGTGTTTAGGTTTTAGGGTTTGGGGTTTAAGATTTAGGGTTTGAGGTTCCAGGTTTAGGGATTGGGTTGTATGGTTTATGGTTTTGGGATTAGAGTTTAGGGTTTCAGGTTTTAGGGTTTGGGGTTTTGGGTTTACGGTTTACGTTTTAGTGTTTAGGGTTTAGGGTTTAGATTTTATGGTTTAGGGTTTTGGGTTTTTGATTTAGGGTTTAGGGTTTATGGTTATAGTTTAGGGTTTGGGGTTTAGGGTTTTTGGTTAGCCTATGGGGTTTAGGGTTTAGGTTTAAGATTTAGGTTTTGGGTTTATGTTTTAGAGTTTAGCGTTTTGGGTTTTGGGTTTAGGGTTTAGGGATTAGGGTTTTAGGTTTTAGGGTTTTAGGTTTTAGGGTTTAGGGTTCAAGTTTTCAGCTTTAGGGTTTATGGTTTAGGGTATAGTTTAGGCTATGAGGTATTGGGTTTTGGATTTTGGGTTTTGGGTTTTTAGAGTTTAGGGTTTGGGGTTTTAGGGTTTAGGGTTTAGAATTTGGGGTTTTGGGTTTGTGGTTTAGGGTTTTGGGTAGGGTTTAGGGTTTAGCGTTTTGGATTTAGGATTTTTGGGTTTGGGGTATAGGGCATAGGGTTTAGGGTTTAGGGTTTAGAGTTTAGGGTTTAGGGTTTAGGGTTTAGGGTATATTGCATAGGGTATAGGGTCTAGGGTTTACGGTTTTGGTGTTAGGGTTTAGGAAGTAGGGTTTAAGGTATAATAGGCTTTGGCCTTTAATGATTAGGGTTTAGAGTTTAGGGCATGGGCTTTAGGGTTTAGAGTTTTGTGTTTAGGGCTTTGAGATTAGGGTTTAGCATTTTGGGTTTGGGTTTTAGGGATTAAGGTTTTAGGTTTGGGGGTTTAGGGTTACTTTTAGGCTTTAGGGTTTATGGTTTAGGGTATAGGCTTTAAGCTGTGAGGTTTAGGGTTTAGGGCTTTGGGTTTTAGGATTTAGGGTTTAGAGTTTGGGGTGTTGGGTTTAGCATTTAGGGTTTTGGGTCTAGGGTTTAGGGTTTAGCCTTTTGGATTTAGGGTCTTAGGGTTTGGGGTATAGGCCATAGGATTTAGGGTTTATGGTTTAGGGTATAGGGTTTAAGGTGTAGTGAATAGTGTTTAGTGTTTAGCGTTTAGGGTTTAGGGTAGGGTTTATGGTTTAGGGTTTATGGAATTGGGGTTAGGGTTTAGGGAGTAGGGTTTAAGGTATAGGCTTTTGGCCTTTAAGGCTTTAGGGTTTAGTGTTTTGGGTTTAGGGTTTAGGGGTTAGGGTTTTAGGGGTTTGGGGTTTAGGGTTTAGGGTTTATGTTTTAGGGTTTTGGGTTTATAGTTTCGGATATCGGCTTTAGGCTGTGAGGTTTAGGGTTTAGTGTTTTGGGCTTAGGTTTTATTGTTTAGGGTATAAATTTTAGGATTCAGGGTGTTGGGTTTAAAGTTTAGGGTTTAGGGTTTATGGTTTAGGGTTTTGGGTCTAGGGTTTAGGGTGTAGGGTTTTAAGTTTAGAGTTTTGGCTTTAAGGTTTTAGGGTATAAAATTTAGAATTCAGGGTGTAGGGTTTAAAGTTTAGGGTTTAGGGTTTGGGGTTTAGGTTTTTGGGTCTAGGGTTCAGGGTGTAGGATTTTGGGCTTTGAGTTTTAGCTTTAAGGTTTTAGGATTTGGGTTTTAGGTTTTAGGGTTTATGGTTTACGGTGTAAGGTTTAGGATGTAGTGTTTACGGTTTGGTTTTTTGGTTTATGGTTTAGGGTTTTCAGTTTAGGATTTAAGGTTGAGGTTTTATTGATTCAGATTTAGGGTTCAAGGTTTGGGGTTTAGGGTTTGGGTTTTAGGGCTTAGTGTTTTGGGTTTAAGGTTTAGGGTTTAGGGTTAAGGTTTAGGGTTTAGGGTTTTGGGTTCAGGTATTTGTGTTTAGGGTTACAGGTGTAGGGTTTAGGGTTTACGTTTTTCAGATGAGGGTTTAAGGTTGAAGGTTAAGGTTTAGGGTTTAGGAATTAGGGTTTAGGGTCTAAGGTTTCGGTTTTAGGGTTTTGGGTTTAGGGTTTAGGGTTTAGGGCTGAGGTTTAAGGTTTGGGGTATAAGTTTTTGTTCTTAGAGTTTAGTGTTTATGGTTTAGGGTTTTAGGGTTTAGTTTTAGCGTTTAGGGAGTTTAGGGTTTATGGTTTAGGGATTATAGTTTAGGGTTTATGGTTTAGGGTTTAGGGTTTAGGGTTTATATTTTAGGGTTTAGGGTTTAGGGTTTAGGGTTTAGGGTTTAGGGTTTAGGGTTTAGGGTTTAGGATTTAGGGTTTAGTGTTTAGGGTTAAGGGTTTAGGTTTAATGTTTTTGGTTTAGGGTTTAGGTTTTAGGATTTAGGGCGTAAAGGCTTAGGGTTTTGGGTTAATGGTTTATGGTTCAGGTTTTAGGGTTTAGGGTTTATAGTGTTTATGGTTTATGGTTTGGGGTTGGGGGTTAGGGTTTGGGGTGTTGGTTTTGGGTTTAGGTATAGGGTTTGGGTATTGGCTTTGGGCTTTAGGGTTTAGGGTTTAGGGTTTAGGAATTAGGTTTTAGGGTTTGGGGGTTTAGAGTTTAGGGTTTAGGGTTTAGAGTTTAGGGTTCAAGTTTTAGGGTTTTGGTTATTGACACCTCTGTGATGTTCCTTCCCTCACAAATATTTATTCCTCTGAGAATAGCCTGTAATTCCAGCCACTATACACTTGTAACATCTCCCATTCCCATATAAGCTACAATTGGCTTCCTTATTTTATCTATAATTAGCCCTCCCTAGGATACTCTATCATGTGTAAGGACCCCATCATAATGCAATGTTACCATTCTCTCAGGTGGGTGGAACCAGTATATAGTGGAATCACTATTTTCCAGGTGTCTTTGATTCCTCACCTTGTTACTGAAAAATGATTTCTAAGGTTGCATTCAGCCATAAAATTCATAGTTAAGCAATTCAGTTTCACTTATGAAATTATGGCTTCCATAATCTATAGTGTAGTTCGTATTTTTTATTAGAAAATCCAAAATTTCTTTCCCGCCCATATGTGTTGTACTGTGGCACAAAAAACTAACTCTCCAACTGCTCTGAGGGGATCATTATTATAAAATTCATTTTTTACCCACATGCAATTTCCATGACACTATCAGATTTCTTCCCATTTTGATTGCATAGTAGAGCATCTCCCATATAGCATTAGTATACTGACATTCAAAAAATAGATGATTTTCACTTTCCATACCTGCCCAACAGAAAATGTAGTGGGGACTAATGTTCATCTTTCTCTTGAGAAGCGGGTCTTTTGTTGGTAGAGCATCAACTAAGCATCTCTAAGCTGTGAATGAATGCCGAGGTATGTTGCCTTCAAACCACACCAATTTCTTCTAGTCAACTTTTCTGTCTTCCCTCCTTACTATCATCCATGCTGATTTAGTAGTAAACTCACATGTAGGATCTCCTTTCCATACCACCAAGTCCTCCTCACCATAATGAAGTCTAGGGATAGTTTAAAGACATCCTCAAGCTTCAATAAGATTAAAAGTTGTAGCTGGAGTAGGCTGCCATTCTCCATTCCTTAGGATTTCTTCAACTATAATAAGATGAGGGAAACCAAAATCATATCTTATTCTTTCCCCAAGTCTCTTAATAAGGATACCCCTTGGATGCCAAGAATCCAGCCATAGCCTAGTGGATCTTCCATTGCTAATATGCATAATAACACTTTCCACCTTGTCCCTATATTTCAGAATCTTCCTCCATACCTAAGAAGCTTCACTAGTAGCCTTCACAGTCCAAATAGTCTCCTTCAAGTGCCTCTTGTAAATCCAGTCCACCCATATGCTCTTCCTATGAGAAGCAATCCACCATATTTGCTTCATAATTCCAGCAACATTCATGTCTTTCACTCGTTTCATCCCTAAACCCCCCTCCTCCTTAGGTTTACATATAGCATCCTAGGAAATAAAATGTCTTCTTTTCCAAAGAGGGACCAGACCAATTAAAATTCAAAAAAATTAACTCCACCTTTGCTATAAGATTACTTGGTACTGCAAAAATACCTGACCAGTACTTGTAGAACTAAGGAAATCAACTGTAGTCTTCCATCATATGAGAAAAACCTTGCCTTCACTAACCAAGTCCCCAATTACTCCTTGTAACCTATTAGTAATAATTTTTTTAATAACCATGTAAAAGATATTGCTCAATGCAATCGGCCTAAACCTAGCAAATGATGCCCTCTAATTTGACGAAGGGATTAAGCAAAGAAAATTAGGATTAATAGAGGATGGCATAACAGCATTTCTAAAAAACCACTTTACAGCAATTGTAAGGTCCTCTCTTACAATTTCCCAAGAGTGTTTGAAGAAACTAGCACCAAACCCATCAATTATAACCTTCATGATCTCTTCATTAGAAATATTTTTTTCTAACATCTCTCAGGTCAATGGAAAGGGTACACAAATGGATATCACTAGGGCAGAATCCCACATCCTCTTGCTCAGCCCCAAACAGGTTCTTATAAAATTCAACAGCCTCATTCTTTATAAGACCAGGATCATCCACCACAGCTCAATTGCTTCCTACAATTTCTAGATTGTTATTTGTATGTTCTTTTCCCCTTATTGCCTCATGAAAAAATTGTTATTTCCATCTCCTACCTGCAACCACTTCACTCTTGAATACTCCATGAGAAAACTCTCCCTCTTCAAAGCTTAGGGTTTAGCCTCCTTTTCTTAACAAACCATAAACCCTATTCCCTAGTCCCTAAACCAAAACAGTAAACCCTAAACCCAAAACCCTAACCCTCAACCATAATCCCTAAAATATAAACCTAAAACCCTAAACCCTAAACCTCCCTAAACGCTAAAACTAAACCCTAAAATCCTAAACCCTAAAACCTAAACCCTAAACCCTAAATCCTAAACCCTATACCCTAAACCCTAAACCCTAAACCCTAAACCCCTAAACCCTAAAACCTAAACCCTAAATCCCTATACCCTAAATCCTAAACCCAAAACACAAAAACCAAAACCCTAAACCCTAAACAGTTAACCCAAAACACAAAACCCTTGAAGCCTAAACACCAAAGCCCAAAACCCTAAACTCTAAACCCTAATCCCTAAACGCTAAACCTTAAACACTAAACCCTAAACCTTAAACCCTAAACCCGAATGTTTAAAACCTAAACCCTACAAACTACACCTTCTACCATCAACCCTAAACACTAAAACCCTAATCCCCAAACCATAAAGCCCAACCCTAAACCCAAGACCCTAAACCTTGAACCCTAAAACCCTAATCCCAAAACCTTAAACCCTACACCCCAAATCATAAACCTTATACCCCAAACCGTAAACCTTAAACCCTAAATCCAAAACCGTCCGCCCTAAATCCTAAACCATAACGTGGAACCCTAAACTCAAATCCTAAGCCTTAAACCCAAAATCCCAAAACCTAAACCCTAAAACCAAAACCCTAAAGCATAAACCCCAAACCCTAAACCTAAACCCTAAACCCTAAACCCTAAAACCTAAACCATCTTACCTGAACCGTATAACCTAAACCCTAAACCCTACACCACAAACCCTAAACCCTAAGCCCTTATCACTAAACACTAAACCTCTAACCCTAAAACCTAAGCCCTAAAGCCCTATTCCCTAAAACCTAATCCTAAAACACTAAAACTAAAACCCTAAACCCTAAACCGTTAATCCAAAACCCAAAACCCTTAAGCTTAAACCCAAAACCCTAGACTCTAAACCCTAATCCCTAAATGCTAAATCTTAAATACACCATAAACCTTAAACCCTAAACCCTAATCTTTAAAACCTAAACCCTACACCTCAAACCTTATACCTTAAACCCCAAACGCTAAAACCGTAATCCCCATACCCTAAATCCAAAACCCTAAAACCTACACCCCAATCCCTAAACCCTATACCGTAAATCCTAAACCCAAAAACCCAAACCCTAAAACCTTAAACCTAATACCTTAAACCTAAAATCCTAAACCCTAAACCTCACTGCCTGAAGCCTGTACCCTGAGCCCTAAGCTCGAAGCCCTAAACACTAAAACATAAACCCTAAACCCTAAACCCTAAACCCTAAACCCTAAACCCCAAACCCTAAAACCTGAAGTCCTAAACCTAAATCCAAAATATTAAACCCAAAATCCTGAACCCTAAATCCCTAAACCCTAATCCCTAAACCCAAACCCTAAACCCTAAACCCTAAACCCTAAACCTAAATCCTAAACCTCAGACCTTAAACCCTGATCCATAATCTGTTAACCAAAACCCTGAACCCTAAACCCTAAACAATAAACACTACACCCTAAACCATAAACCCTAAATTCTAAACCCTAAACCCTAAACTCTAAAACCTTAAATCCCAAATCCTAATCCTTAAATCCTATACCCTAAACCCTAAGCCCTAAACCCTAAACCCAATACCCTACACCACAAATCCTAAACTATAAACCCTAAACCGAAAACCAAGCCTAGAGCCTATACCCTAAACCCTAAATCCTAAAACCAACACCCTACACCACAAACCCTACACCACAAAACATAAACCCTAAGCCCTGAAACCCTAAACCCTAAATTATAATCCCCAAACCCTAAACCCCTTGACAAC
>NC_056562.1:2119871-2133370 GCF_013358625.1 Macadamia integrifolia | reverse complement strand
AGACAATAACAGTCTAAGTCCAATAATCATCAGTGCCTGCTAAGTAACTCAAACTTATGGCTTTGGCTCCGATACTAATTGTTAGTTAGAGTTTGCTCAGATACAAAATTTACTTTAATTTTTTAAGAAAGTTAGTTGATTAGTCATAGAGTCACAATGATGCAATGATAGTTTAAGTCTAACACTCTCTTTGCAAAGTATCGCAAACTTTTGACTTTGGCATTGACACCAATTGTTAGTCTTACGATTTTTTTCCTGATAATAAATGTACATTAATTTGTGAAGCAAGTCAATTGATTTATCATAAAGTCACGACGAGACAATGATAGCCTTATTCCATTAATCTCCAGTGTTTGCTAAGTAACTCAAACTTATGGCTTTGGCTCTGATACTAATTGTTAGTCAGCATTCGCTCAGATATAAAATATACTTTAATTTGTTAAGCAAGTCATTTGATTAGTCATAGAGTCATAATGAGACAATGGTAGTTTAAGTCTAATAATCTCTAGTGTTTGCAAAGTGACTAAAACTTATAGCTTTGGCTCTTATACCAACTGTTAGTCTGACAATTTTTTCTCTGATAATAAATATACTTTAATTTATTAAAAAGTCAATTAATTAGTCATAGAGTCGCGACGAGGCAATGAAATCCAAATTCCATTAATCTCCAGTGTTTGCTAAGTAACTCAAACTTATGGCTTTGGCTCTGATACTAATTATCTATAGGTGTTAGCTCTGATACCAAATATGTTTAATTTGTTAAACAATTCAATTTATTAGTCATAGAATTATGACGAGATAATAATACTCTAAGTCCGATAATCATCAGTGTTTGTTAAGTAACTCCAACTTATGGCTTTGGCTCCGATACTAATTATTAGTCGGCGTTTGGTTTGATACCAAATATACTTTAATTGGTTAAGCGAGTCAGTTTACGAGTAATAGAGGTATAATGAGACAATGATAGTCAAAGTTCAATATCCTCTAGAGTTTGCTAAGTAACTCAAACTTATAGTTATGCATCTGATACAAATTGTCAGTCGGCATTTTTTTGATACCAAATATACTCTAATTTGTTAAGCAAGTCAGCTGATCAGTCATAGTCACAATGAGACAATGATATTTTAAGTCTGATTATCTCCATTATTTACTAAGTAATTCAAACTTATGGCTTTGACTCCGATATTAATTGTTAGTCGGCGTTTGCCCTGATTCCAAATATTCTTTAAATAGTTAAGTATGTCAGTTTACTAGTAATTGAGGTATAACGAGACAATGACAGTTAAATCTAATAATCTCCAGATTTTGCTAAGTAACTCAAACTTATGGTTATGGATCTGATACTAATTGTTAATTGGTGTTTGCTCGGATACCAACTATACTTTAATTTGTTAAGCAAGTCTGTTGATTAGTCATAAAGTCATTATGAGACAATGATAGTTTAAGTCTAATTTTCTCCACAATTTAAGATAATGATACTAGACCAAATGTACTTTAGTTTCTTACGCATGTTAGTTGATTATTCATATGCTCACAACGAGACAATGATAGTCTAAGTCCAATAATCTCCATTAACTCAAACTTATAGCTTATACTCTGACACCAATTTTTAGTCCGATTTTTTCTTTAATACGAAATGCACTTTAAATTGTTAAGCAAGTCACTTGACTAGTTAGGGAATCATGACATGACAATGACAGTCTACATCCTATAATCTACAGTGTTTGCTAAGTAACTCAAATTAATTGTTCGTCGGCACTTTCCCTGATACTAAATATAATTTAATTAGCTAATAAGTCAGTTTATTAGTAATAGAGATGTATAACAAGGCAATGACAATCAAAGTCTAACAATCTCCAGAGTTTGCTAAGTGACTCAAACTCTAAACCCAAAATCTAAAACCCTAACCCCCTCAACCCTAAAACCTAAAAGCTATACCATTATCCTAAACTCAACTCTAAACACTATACCCTAAACCCTAAACTCTAATCCCTAAACTCTAAACGCTAACCCCTAAACCCTATACCTTAAAGCTTAATGCCTATACCCTCTACCCTAAACTCTAAACCCTTAAATCGAAACCATAAACCTTAAACTCTAAACCCCAAAACCCTAAAACCTAGAAATTTAACACCTAACCCTAAACCATAAACCCTGAAGAACAACCCTATCTCTAAACCCTAAACCACTAACCCTAGACCCTAAACCCAGAAGCCTATACCCTAAATCCTCAACCCTAAACCCTACACCCGAAACCCTTAACCCTAAAACCCTAAAACCCTAAACCCTAAATCCTAAACCATAAACCCTTGTCCCTAAAACCTAAACTCCTAACCGTAAATCCTAAACCCTAAAGCCCTATACACTAAAACTTAAACCCAAAACAATAAAACCTAAACCCTAAACTTTTAACCAAACCCTGAAGCCTAAACCCAAAACCCAAAATCACAAAACCTAAACCCTAAAATATAAAATCCTAAAACTCAAAACCATAAGCCCTAAACTCTAAACTCTAAACTCTAAACCCTTTGTACTAAACCCTTAACCCTAAACCCTAAAATCTAAACCCTAAACCCTAATCCCTAAACCCTAAACCTAAAGCCCTAAACCCTAATACTAAACCCTAAACCTTAAAGCCTCCATACTAAACTCTAAACCATAAACCCTAAACCATAAACCATAAACCTTAAACCCTAAACCTTAAACACTAAGCCCTATATCCTAAACGCTAAATTCTGAAACCTAAGCCAGAAAATGACAGTCTAACTCAAATTATCTCCATTGCTTTATAAGTAACTTAAACTTATGTCTTTGGCTCCGATACTAAATTTATTTAATTTGTTAAGCAAGTCAATTGGTTAGTTAGGGAGTCACAATGAGTCTTAAACTATAGTGTTTGCTAAGTAAAAACTTATGGCTTTACCTCTGATACTAAATGTTCGTCAGTGTTTGCTCTGATACCAAATATACTTTAAGTGGTTAAGAAAGTCAAATTATTAGTAATAGAGGTATGACGAGACAATAATAGTCAAAGTCCAATAATCTCTAGAGTTTTCTAGGGGATCAAACTTATGGCTTTGGATCTGATACTAGTTATTAGTTGGCGTTTTCTCTGATACCAAATATACTTTAATTTGTTAAGCAAGTCATTTGATTAGTCATAAAGTCATGACTAGACAATGATAGTTTAACTCCAATTATTTAAATTGTTTGTTAAGTAACACAGACTTATGGTTTTGGCTCTAATATCAATTAATAGTCTTGTGATTTTTTCTCCGACACCAAATGTACTACGTTTCTTAACCAAGTCATTTGACTATCCCTAGAATCAAGACAAGACAATGACATTCTAAGTTCAATAATCTCCATTTTTTTCCATAAAATTGAAACTTGTGGCTTAAGCTCTGATACAAATTATTAGTCAGCATTTACTCAAATACGTAATATACTTTTATTTGTTAAGCAAGTCAGTTAATTAGTCATAGAGTCACAACGAAATAATGATAGTTTAAGTCAAATAATCTCTAGTATTTGTAAAATAACTCAAACTTATGGCTTTGGCTCTGATACTTTTTGTAAGTCATTTTTATTTTGATAATAAATGTACATTAATTTGTTAAGCAAGTCATTTGATTAGTCATAGAGTCAAAATAAGGCAATGACAGCCTAATTCCATTAATCTCCACTGTTTACTAAGTAACTCAAATTTAAGGCTTTGGCTCTGATACTAATTATTAGCCGTCGTTTGCTCTGATACAACTATACTTTAATTGGTTAGGTAAGTCAATTTATCAATAATAGAGGTATGACGAGACAATGATAGTTAGAGTCTAATAATTTCAAGAGTTTGCTAAGTAACTCAAACTTATGGCTTATGCTATGATACCAATTGTTAGTCCTCGTTTTTTTTTCCCTAATAATAAAAGAACTTTAAATTGTTAAGCATGTCACTTGACTATTCAGAGAATCACAATGAGACAATGACAGTCTAAGTCCAATAATCTACAGTGTTAGCTAAGTAATTCAAACTTATGGCTTTGCCTCTAATACTAATTGTTCATCGGTATTTGCTCTGATATCAAATATACTTTAATTAGTTAAGCAAGTCAATTTATTAGTAATAGAGGTATGACGAGACAATGATAGTCAGAGTCCAATAATCTCCACCAGAGTTTACTATGTGACTCAAACACTAAACCCAAAACCTAAAACCCTCAACCCTCAACCCTAAACCCTAATACATGAATGCTAAACCATTCTCCTAGAAGGCAGACATATTTAACAGGTTGAGTGGGAGAACCCATCTTCTTCCATGATTGTGATAAAGGGGGGATTTCACCAGCAGAGAGCTCCACGTAAATACAAGCGTAGGCTAATCGGTCCATCAGCTTGGTTCTATGATCATAGAAGAGAGGCTTTCCATGACGGAGCTAACGACACTAAGTCCTGCTTGCACCAATAATGCAAAAGGAGGTTTGGGAGGGCAACCCAGATAGGGACGGAGCGAAAATCCACTTTGCTGAGAACGAAGAATTGGTCACATTGACAAAGAAAAAATGGACTTGTTTCCTACTCCCCATGGACCACCTTCAAGAGTCGTGAGCTTGTCAGATTCATGGGAGAAGTTGAAAAGGAAAATACTGTTGTCAAGGAGGTAGGAAGACATCTGTTCGAGGGGGTGCCATTGTTTGAAGACCAAAACTTTGACAATGCTATAGGGGGATGATTGCTGAGAAAGTGACCAATGACACAATGTTTCCATATAGCGATTTCATGATCAAGTCCAAAGGCGAAGTGACCCACTTTTCTATCGTTGATTACAAAATGGACTTGTTTCCTACTCCCCAAGGACCACCTTCAAGAGTCGTGAGCTTGTCAGATTCATGGGAGAAGTTGAAAAGGAAAATACTGTTGTCAAGGAGGTAGGAAGACATCTGTTCGAGGGGGTGCCATTGTTTGAAGAACAAAACTTTGACAATGCTAAAGGGGGATGATTGCCGAGAAAGTGACCAATGACACAATGTTTCCATATAGCGATTTCATGATCAAGTCCAAAGGCGAAGTGACCCACTTTTCTATCGTTGATTACAATATGAGGCACAAAAACCAGGGATTGTCCATTTCCAAGGGGAGAGGGAAGGGGCAGACAACGGAAGTCCAAAGCTTAGGAGAGGAAGGGGGAAGGCAGGGAGAGAGGGAGGATGAAAGGGAGACGGAGGAGGGGATGGATAAGAGGAAGGGATGGTTTGGGAGGAAATATCAATAGTAGGAGTGACAGGGGTCGGAGGGGCAGGAGGAGACCAGGAGGGGAGGGACGGGGTGTCTGCGGGTAGAGACCTCGTGGAGGGAGGTTGGGCATGGATGGTCTTCAGCTCTTGGATGAAAGGAAAGGAGGAAGAAGGAGAGTGCAGATGATTACTTTTCAAGAGGGGTTGGAGGGAGTGATCAATCCAATATCTTAATTACCCCTATTTTAAGACAAGAAACAAATAATCCAATAACAGTACAAGAAGTATGCAGATTGATCAAGTTATCTAGAGGAAAAGGATAGTGGAAACAAAACACTCAATTCTTTAAGATTTCTTTCCACAGTAAAACACCACTCCAACCTCAAGCAAAGGGGTCCTATTTCCCAATAAAGGCGATTCAAAAGGCAGAAAAGACGTAGATTGTAGGTTACAAAGAAAACCGACCCCAAAGCAAAATATTTAGACAACCTTTCCACTGAAGAAGAAATTATATTAAAAATCATTCTCGCACAAGAATCAACAAAGAATGCAAACAAACAAAAAAGCATGATGATAAAATATTGTAGATCACATATATTCTCCAACAAGACTAAGAAATTAGATCAAGACAACGCATATCAGTAGTAAAATTTCTTATAAAATTAAAAAAAGAAGCCTAAAAAAATTCTAGAGCATTACCAATGACTCCTTCAAATGGTAAGAATGCAAGATAACCCAATTAAAGTTATTTCAAACAAGTCAGAAAATGCATCTACTGAGGTCTCTCTATAGTACCTATACCTATTATCAATATATTTTAAAGTTAAATCAGGTATTCAGTGAGAACTACAAACTTTGGTTGTACAAAGGTATCTAGAGCAAAATGATATTAGAAACAAAGACTCAAAGGATTAGATTTCTTGTCGCAGCAACACCAAGTAAGATGTCAATCTAGATTCAACCAAAGGGGTTCTATATCTCCATAAAGAGGATTAAGAATGTGGCGAAGACAGACCCCACTTCCCCACCCCCCCCCCCCCAAAAAAAAAAAAAAAAGATTCAGACATCCTTTCCAATGAGGAAGAAAATAAATTAAAAATCATTCATGCACAAGAATCAACAACGAATGCAGACAAAAAAACATGATACAAAATAATTTAGATAACATATTATAGTTCGAGATTGAGGTTAAAAATGAACAAAATGATACATTGGAAAATTAAATTTAATCTAATTCTGTTACGATTTAATAACTCGGATCGTACATATTCGGTGCCTCAAAATAATGTAAGACTTCAGCTCATGTTCCTAGACATTCTATCAAAATTTTAAGAAAAAATAAAAGGAATCATCTCTTTCACTTGCATTGTGTACGGAGAAAATAAAACTTAGGCTCAAATATGTCAAAATTATATCATTGAGTAGCATTTCCCCTTTTTCTCTCCATACGCCCCAACATAAAATAAGTACTCAACACATTGAGCATCTTCTTTCATAACGGAATAGCTTTTGTCTACAATATATACGAGAAAAAAGAATTTTTGAACTTACATAGTAGGTTATTACAAAACTATATGCGCATTCAATAACTATCGTATTAAAAACAAGAGATGTTTCTTTATCAATCCCTTTGCCCCTCATTCTTCAAAATCATAAAGTCCTTTGAAGTTAGAATTTGTTCCTTTGGAATTCCCAGATATGTCTATCACCAGTCCCCAAGATCTCAAAACTACTCTCAAGGCCCAATAAATGATCAAAAGTTAATTACCTCTACATTGGGATGAAAAAAACCCACAATCCAAGAATGGCACAATTTGTATGCAAAGTGGCCAAGGTATCTAAAGGAAAAGGACATTGGAAACGAAACATTCAATGCTTTAGGATTTCTTGCCACAGTAACACAAAGTAAAACCCCGCTCTAGCCTCAAGCAAAAGGGTTATATTTCTCCATAAATGGGATGCAGAATGCAGGAAAGATGTAAATTATACTAGGACTGCAAGTTTGGACCTAACAGCCCAAACCCACCCTGGCCACCCCGATCCCAAACAGGGCCCGTCCCGAACAAGACTTAGTACAAGTCTATCGGGTGAAGTTCCTAAATCAGAAACTTATGTTAAGTGGTGTTGTTCTATTGCCTTTTCTATTTTATTTTATTTTATTTTTGAGTGAGGGGACTAAATCAGTCCTGTTGCTGACCTCTTGGAGTTTCAAAGAGCTGATTACTATTGGAATTTTCATATTTTCTTAAGCCTTCGATTTATCTAATACGTTGGAAGGGTTAACTACATTTTCGTAAAGATTCTCAGTGAATGAATGCTCCGAGATATTGCTAGAAGTTTAGGAGCAAAAACGGATTTTGAGGCCAATACTGTTCACTTTCTCTATTTTGGTTGCAGAAACTATTTATAGTATGATCAGATTACAATATTTTTAGTTTGGTAATTTGTTGCATTAGAGGATTATCTTTTGGAGTTCACTTAGCAAGCTTCTTAGGATTGTTTTTTACCTGAAACCATCCCATCTGATGCCAAATCTATTGGAGCTTTTAAGAGATAGTGCGTATACATGGTTAGCCACCATCTATTGTTTCAGACAGAGATGTGAAGTACATGAGTTATATCTAGGGAACTTTGTGTATGAAGACCAACACAAAATTGAAGTTCACTGTGGCATTTCATTTTCAAACTGATGGCCAAACTGAAGTGGTGTATATTTAGTCACAGATTGGTGACGCCAGTGTGATTGTGTGATCGTGTGATTGTGGGGGCCGATTTTCCCGCTCGTATTATAGGCGGTGACAGCTTAATTCGTGCCGGCTAAACTATGATAAAAAGGGATATTTTTCAATGATCATGTTTTGTTAAAAATGTGATTTGAAAAACTAAACTGCTTGTTTTAACTATTGTTTTGTATGATTGTTTGCTCTATGTTGTTCTCTTACTATGTTCCCCTCACTGAGCTATTGAGCTTAATCCATTATTTTAACATCACATATATTTGAGATGGAGATATGCTTAGAGTGGAATTCGAGAGCGACTAGAAGACTTCTTTATTTGTTTTTGTTTTTGTTTTCTTAGATGGATGTACTGATGACATTTAGAGGTAAACTCTAATAATATGGATATTGAATTTTAACTGGGACATGCCTTAGATTGCCACCAGTAGGAGTACTTGAGATTTATGACAATGATTGAATATTTGTTTGAGATTTGAATTAACGAAGTTGTTATGAATGTTTTTGTTAAATAAAGCATTACTGTAATTAGGACTTACATTAGGACTACTGTCGACTTATATTTGGACTAAGGCTGCTATCCTGTTAGACTCTTGCAAGGACTATTGTTCGATTATAAGTAAAGAAGGGACTGTGCCCATTAAGGACAAGTCCAAATCTGAACCTGAACACCTGAACCTGAACCTACAATCTTTTTTCTCCACTGCACCTGAAACCTAAGCCTGCGATCTTTCTTCTCTACTGCCTCCTGTGACCTTCTTCTTCCATTAAAATTCCACCTGCTACTTCACCTGCTCCTGTAACCCTTTGCTTGAAACCTTGCCGCTGCTTGAACAATTCCATCTTTCCCTTGCCTGCCATCAAACCTAGCCATCGCCATCCGTCATCGCTGCCTCTCCTTCTCCAGCGATACCAGCCGCCACGTGCAACTTCCTAAATCCAAGCCACAACCTAACCCTAGACTTATACGACTTACTCAACCTAAACTAAACTGACTCAAAACCGAACCAATCCTAACCCACTCCTAAACCGACCCAATCCTAGCCCATCCTAAACCAGCTATCACTATAGCTAAACCAAACCAAGGCCGATGTTACTATATTGTGATAATAAGTCAGCCATTGCACACAATCCTGTTCAGCATGATCGAACCAAGCATGCTGAGATCGATAGGCATTTCATCAAGGAGAAGTTAGAGCAGGGACTGATATGTATTCCTTTTGTCCAAAGTGAAGATCAATTAGCAGATGTTCTCACAAAGGGACTTAGTAGTAAATCTTCTTATTTTATTTTTTCCAAGTTGGGTATGTGTGATATCCAACACCAACTTGAGGGGGAGTGTTGAATAAAGCATTACTGTAATTAGGACTTACATTAGGACTAGGACTACTGTCAACTTATATTTGAACTGGGACTACTGTCCTGTTAGACTCTTGTAAGGAGCATTGTCCGATTATAAATAAAGGAGGGATTGTTCCCATTAAGGACAAGTCCAGATTCCCCCAATTCTACAGTTTTGTTAGTTTTTATCGATCATTTGACCAACGCCCATGAGGGTTGTACCCTCACCCTGAAATTTGGGTCTGGGTTGTGACAGATATAGTTCCATTGCCACCTGAAGCTCATGTGAGCGTTGAAGCAGATGAGTTCCTACGATATATCACAAAGGTCCATCCTGATGTTCGTCGCCGCATTGCCGTTAGTAATGAAGGCTATCAAGCTACAGGTAATCGGCAACGCCACTATGTGGAATTCCAAACCAGTGATATGGTAATGGTTCAGACCCCCCGAGTGTTTCCCTCCTGGTACTGTGCACAAGCTCCATCCTCGGAACATAGGTCCTCACAAGATCTTGAAGTGTATCGGTACCAATGCCTACATGTTAAAGTTGCCTCTATCCATGAAGACCAACAATGTGTTCAATGTTTCTGATCTTACACTCTAGGTAGGCCATCATTCTGATGAAGGTGATACAGAGCATACTTTGCGTCATCCCCAATTTGTGACACCTACTGCTGATGTTATTGAAGATGTCCTTGACAACAAGTTCACTATGGTTCGTGGTGGTAAGGGACATTATTCATTCCTTGCCAAATGGAAGGGATGACCCATCCATGATGCTACCTGGATACATGTCGATGACTTTTAGCATATTGATGCCCAACCTCTACGAGTGCTACATGTTGTTTACCCATTCATTAGAGACGAGTGATTTTAAGAAAGGGAGAGTTGATGTAGATCATCCTAGATTTGGCATCGCTTATCAAAGAAGGAAGAAGAAGACTGAAGACCTGACATTTGGCCAGCACTAGTCCTAGTCAAACCAGCCAAATCTGGGCTAAGTTGGCTGCCCATTCGATCCAATGTAACCTTTGTTTTGTGGGGTTATATTTGGAAATTCTTATGTACAGTCCTTAAAGGAGTTAAGGAGTTATTTCAGTTTCATCCAGAATAGGAAAGTAGGTAGTTTGTTAGCGGCAGGTTGTTAGTTGTTATGGATCAGAACTGCGGGTTATCTTGTCTTGCTATGGAGGCCCTATCTAAAAGCTTGCAAGCTCCCTCAGATCAAAACTCTTATCATTCCCATCCCTAAGTGTAATGCCATCAAGCTTACTCATCTTGCTCTTGCTGATGATTCTTCTTTAGACTCCATTATACAATGCTTGGACTCCTTTGCCTTGATGTTTGGCCTTCGCATAAATCCTTCATCTTCTTATCTGGGATATCGGGTGATGCATGGTCTTATTGTCTTTAAAAAAGGGGCTTCGCTTTGGGATCTCTCTCGGTTAAGTATTTGGGGCTCCCCTTTATTCCTGCAAGGCTCTCCAGCCACCACTGCACTCCAATGCTTGATCTCATAAGAAAGCGCCCCCAATTGTGGAAAGGGAAGCTCTTATCCTTTGCTGGATGCCTTGAGCTAATCCAATCAATTCTTCAAGCCTCATATATTTACTGGCCTGGAATCTATGGTCTCCCAAAAGCGACTATAAGCAAGCTGGAATCCTTATTTGCTTCCTTCCTTTGGAAAGGGTGTGAGTCATCGAAATTCCTTCCCCCTCTAAATTGGGTTGCTATTTGCCTCCCAAAAAAAAAGGAGACCTGGGTTTGAGACGCATCAAGGAGGTCAATTTAGCAAGAACTCTCAAGCCAATCTGGAAGGTGATTAGCAAGAAGAAAAGCAATTGGGTTGATTAGGTGTATTTACATCTCCTCAGGAACAAAACTTATTAGCCAATTTGCACTCACCCTGATGCTTCCTGGGCATGGCAAAAGATCATCTCCTTGAGAACTATTGCCTCCAGAGTCATCTCCTCTCGTATTGAGGATGGATCCTCCACCTACCTTTGGCTTGACCCTTGCCACGCTAAGGAACTCCTATCCCAGGTTATTTCTACCAGATGTACCTACAGTTCTAGGCTCTCAAGACTTGCCATGTTTGCAGACATCATTTCCTTGGGTTCTTGGGCTCCCCCATCCCCTGCCTCAGATCAGATTGCTGAAATATGGAATTCCTTGCCTACTCTCCCAAATCCGGATCTCAGGAGGCTTCATACTATTCTTTGGAAGCATGCCCTGAATGGCCTTTTCAGTGCAAGTCTGCTTAGGACTTTATCAGATCTCATGGGCTGCCTTCCCTCTGCCACAATCTCATTTGGTTTAAGCACCATATCCCGCGGCAAAGTTTCACAACTTGGAGAGTCTTCAAGAAATGCCGTCCCACACAAGCTTTCCTTATCCAAAGAAGGATCCAGGTCTCCCCTTTATGTTTTCTTCGTGGTTCTGAGCTTAAAGACATTAACCACCTCTTTTTTGCTTGCCCTGTTTCCTCCTATATTTGAAAGTATGTTCTCTCCAAATGCTGGCCGGTTAACCGAAGAATTCTTCCCCTTCAAAGAGAGTGGATCTGGATGGATATTACTTTCCAAGGGAAGACCATTTTTGACTATGTGGAAAAGCTTACCTTCTGTGCAACCATCAACCAAATCTGGATAGAGAAAAATCACATGAAATAGACCTCCAACGCTCGGTCGCTTGAAAAGATTTGAAACTCCATCTTCTTTGATGTCAAGACTAGGATTTCAAAAGTCTCCTCCACTTGTTCTCTCTCCCCTACAAATTGTCCACATTGTTATTTCCTAGGTGCTTCCAAGCTCTATGATCAGGAATTTTGTCTCCCCTTGAGGATAGTTTTGTTTCTCCCCTTCCCCTCTCTATAGGGGCTGTTTGTATTTTCTTCTCCTTTGTTTATAAAATTTTCATTCACACAAAAAAAGTTGTTAGTTGTTACAAATTGTGAGGCCCAGTGGGGTTTCATGGACCTCTCCTTACGAAAAGAGCGATGTGGGTCCGATGGTCTCTTTTGATTGGGAGTCGCTTCCTAAATTAAGGTCTAAGACCCATCACTAATTGAAATTGAAATGACTCCATCCAAACTGTCTAACCAGAGGTTGGGGTTCATGTCAGGTTCCAGTCCGAGAAAGGAGTTAGGCACCTCGGTCCACCCGGTTAAAACTAGACTTTAACTCTAGGTACACACATTATTATTGAATGGGACGTCTAGATTTGTCTACACAAGCATCAATATTACATAAGCATTGAAAGGAAAACATGATCAAAATGGAAAGGAATATAGCAAAATCCACATACTCATATCCAACTACTCTACATGTTAGTATAATGAATGTAAAGCAAAGATGCTGATATAACATGGAACAGGTATGGTTAAAACCCTCGAGTCTATAATTTAACAGGATGGAAATGATATGCAAGACAAAATAGAAAGAAGAGGGGTGAACTCGACATACCTCTGTCCAACTGCTATGTAGGGTTAGTATATGGAATGCAAAGAAGACATGCTTGTATCATACAAAAGATTATGGTGAAACCCTAAACTACCATATATACGTGGTAGAAAACTACAGTACTGCCATCCATGGCATGCATGCATGCATCATATCATGAGATCTAAACATCCCAAACAACAAAATATGAAAATTGAAATGTATCTGCAATGGAAGTCATATGATCATGACATACAATCATAAGGGATTATAACAAAGTAGTGCAAATAAGCGACCAATCAATATGCAAGGGCATAATAGACAAGCATGAGGGAGCATTCAAGATATGTAGATACGGAGATTGGAATCATAGAGACACAATATGATGGTTAAACATCATATAAAGAGATGTTTGATGAGCACATTTATGTGTGAAATCTAGGGTAGTAAAACATGCATTTTACATATTTAGAATGGAGCTACCTTGGGTTTTACTCTCTTTTTGCAGGTTTTATATTTTCAAGGCCTTAAGGACTATCGGGCGCTATATCTTCAATTTTACACGGAAAGAGGTCCTATTTCCTTTCATGGTTACGAAGAGGACGAAATTCTGAGCAAAATGGATGTGTTCAATTAAAAGTACACATTCGTTTGGTCACCCGTACAAATGATTATTCTTTTCGGGCCAGAAAAAGAATAATGGATCAGAACTGAATCGAGATGCAGAACCAGCCCATTTGCAATTGTCCCAGAGG
>NC_056562.1:2094112-2117735 GCF_013358625.1 Macadamia integrifolia | reverse complement strand
ACCCACAAATTCCATAACCTCATGGGAACAGTTCACAGTTGTTTTCCTTAAGAAGTTTTTCCCAACTCACAAGACCAATAAGCTTAGAAGTGATATCCTTCAGTTTAGGCAAAAGCCTAGTGAGTCATTTTCCAAACTTATGGAGAGATTCAAGGATCTACTCCAAAAATGCCCTCACCATGGCCTAGACTTATGGCATTTATGTCAAATAATTTATGAGGGTATTGATTACCCAACTAAACAAATGATAGAGTCTATGTGCCCTAAGGGATTCACATCCTTTACAGATGAAGGAAAGGCATGGGAATTTTTACTTGACTTAGCTGACAAAACCCGTGAGTGGGAATCAACCCAAGAGAGTGAAAGAACCATAGGAGGGAAAAGATATTTTGTGGATGGGATGGTAGCCAAGGAAGCCCATTTGGATAGCCTAATCAAGAGGATTGAGGCTATTGTTCCTAGAGAGCCATCATCAGTCAATTTGGTTAAGATTTGTGCTTGGTGCCAATCCCCTGAACATGTCATAGAAGAATGCCCCAACACCTCTGGGGGCACTTCTAATGATAGTGTTAATGCCTTATACCAGAATAATCCATATAGTAACACCTATAATCCAGGATGGAGAAATCACCCAAATTTCTCTTGGAATCAAGACAACCAAGCAGGACCTTCCAATTTCTATAATCAAGGTCAACCTGGACCTCAAAGGCCTCCCTTTGCATAACAATCTTTTTCCCAAAATACTTTTCCTAGGTCAAATGTAGGACCTCAAGCAAGTTTTCCTAGGGCCCCTCTTCTATCATCTTATCAGCAACCCCCTGGGTTTACCAATACTGGAGAGGCAAGTAGAATAAGTGACTTGGAAAAAAATATGGCCCTCCTCATGACAAGCCATCAAAATCTTACAAGAGAACTCACTCAAGTTGTCTCAATTATGCGTGAGAGGGAGAAAGGAACTTTACCCAGTCAACCAGAGCCTAACCCTAGGCATCATCAGCCTGTTAGTTCACAAGGACCAACTAATGCACCACTGAATATAATACAAGGTCAGACCCAACAAGGGCCTTCTAACCAATGTAATGTTGTTTATGCCCTTATGAGTGGTAGAGAGTACCTACAAAGCGTTCCTAAATCTTCCCCATCTATTACTCCTGTTGACTCTTCTTCAATTGAGGACACAAGTGTGTCTCTTGTTCTACGTTCGTCTGATGAACCTAAAGATTTTTCTGAAACTAAAAATGATTTGCGTGAGGAAACCAAAAATGATTCTTCTGAACAGGGGCAAATCCCTAATAGTCCTTATGTTCATCCTATCCCATTTCCTAATCGCTTGGTACACAAAAAGAAGACTGCTTCCATGGATAAAATTTTAGAAGTCTTCAAAAAGGTAGAAGTGAACATCCCTCTTTTGGATGCCATATCCCAGATCCCCGCCTATGCAAAGGTATTGAAAGATTTGTGTACTCACAAACGTATCACTAGTGTGCCCAAAAAGGCGTTTTAAATACATAAAACGGTGTATTAAAAGAAAAATTAGGTGGCAACAAATAAATTAAAAAATTTTAGAAGTCACCTTAAACCAATATGATCTCACATATCCTTGGACGGTTTGGACCAGGTAGTCAGAATACCTATAAAATACACCACAGAGGCTGGATGGTTCAATCTTAGTTTAAACCTTTTGTTAATAAAAAACTGTAGACTTCTGAACGGACTCCGGTTTGATGTTTTAATCTTTCAGAAAATTGCAGGACCTTCTTCATGGCCATCAAACACATGTTTTATCTACCATAACTTCTTGTTCAAGCCATCAGACTGGAACAATAGGCCAAAACAGTTTTACATCTCAAATTAAAAGAAAAAAAATTTCCAGCACCTTAAGGAACATAAGTATTTCTCTGATTCAACAAATAGAATCTGTCAGTCAACAGTTAGAGAGAAAACCCAACCCCACCTTTGTTTTTATGTTGCTAGTCCCAAACCCCGAAAAAGGATCGTTGGTGCATCAGGTCAGAAGCCAGCGCTGTAAAAATTTAACAGCCAAACCTTTTAGCGTGGATCCTTTAGTATTGAATATGGCAAAAGAACCTACCAAAAAGCTGTCAATTACTTCCCATATGTTACAAATAAAATTGACCAAGATCAAGAAAATATATCAATATCCTTTTTTAGTGTGTGGGGAGGGTGTAAGACTAAAGAAAGATGCAGCTTTTTGAAAATTCAAACATATATTGTCTATGGCTTTGCTCACAAAGACATTGCACACAATTTTGCTTATACTAATTTGACTAAATGGGCAAACAAGAAGAATAGGAGCAGAGTAGAGGGTTTTGCAGCTTTGTTTTGTTACTTTTTGCTGTTTTTTCTTAGGCTTTTGAGAATTGAAAGGCAATGTGTGATTCAGAGCTTCTAATTTTCTTCTTTTGTAATAAGTGTTTGTTCGGCTTAGGTTGCTTTAAGAGACCTTGGGAACGGAAGCCTTGGTTAGGTTTCCCCTCTAAGGTTCCTCCTCAACCTCTTGTCAAAAGTCGTGTATCTATCTCTCTCTCTCTCTCTTAAAAATTCTTATTGGGGGGGGGGGGGGGGAGATGATTCTAACTCCAAACCAAAGAATAAGAAAAAGAAGTATATATACAACATATGCTGACTAATAATAACAACATACACACACAAACACAACAGTTCATGTAACAATTGGACCGGTGGACCATCGGATCAGGAGAAAGATTCAGATAAGAAGCAACAAGGAGATTGGATTGTCTTTCTAGTCTCCATCCTCGTCCTTTTTTTTCTGGTTTGGTGTTTGCTATCAAGACCAGATTGGTCTCGCATTCAATCTCCAATCTCTGTTGCCTTCTAGAAGCCAGAGTTCTAGAGGCTAATGCATCGAGTATCATCTCCTCCATCACCCCAACATGGTCTCACATCTCCAATTATCTCCACAGCCCCAATGGTAGAATCTGGGTTCTCTGGGATCCCCAGTCTCTCCTCATTAATTCCATCTCGTCCTCTGCCCAAGCAATTCATCTCTCCATCTTCCATCCCTCTGGTGCTCACATCTGTTACCTCTCTATCATCTATGCCCACAATCTTGCCCCTCGCAAGGCTTCCCTTTGGGCTGAGCTTCGTTCCTTTTGCCTCTCTACGGGCTCCTGTCCTTGGGGCATTGTGGGTGACTTCAATGTCATCCGATTCAGTCACGAGAAACATGGAGAGAACCCCATTGACCATCATGCAGTTGAGTCCTTCAATGACTATATTGAGGACCTAAGTAGTAATGACCTTCGTTGGTCGAGAGTCAAGCTTACCTGGCACAACAAAAGATCTGGTAGCCTTCGTGTGGGTTGTAAACTTGATCGAGCCCTTTTGTAAATGAAGCATGGCTTGACTCCTTTCCTTCCTCCCATGCTAGGTTTGAGCTCCTAGGGATTTCTGATCATAGCCCTATCTCCATCCACGTCCTCCCCTTCCGTTCCTTTGGTTCAAAGCCCTTTAAGTTCTTTGATATGTGGGTCTCTCCCATGCTAGTTTTAAGCTCCCATGGATTTCTGATCATAGCCCTATCTCCATCCACGTCCTCCCCTTCCGTTCCTTTGGTCCAAAGCCCTTTAAGTTCTTTGATATTTGGGTCTCTCACCCTGAGTTCCTTCCATTAGTGAGAGATGCTTGGACCATTCCCATTAACCCCTCCCTTTCCCCTCTCCTTGCCTTGACTAAGAAGTTCACGAATGTCAAAGCCTCCCTTAAGACCTGGAATTCCTTCACCTTCGGCAACATGTCTTCTCGGGTCTCTTATTGTCGGGATAGGCTCTCCTCCATCCAATCCAGAATCCAATCTGATCTCCTTAACCCCTCCCTCACTGCTGAGGAGAAGTCTTTGGGTGAGGAGCGCTCCCTGCTTCTAAGTCAAGAAGAAAGTTTTCTCCATTAGAAAGCTGGCATCAAATGGTCTCTAAAGGCTCGAAACAATGTGAATTCTATCCCCAAGCTCATCACTTCCTCCGGCACTGAGCTCCTTAACCCGGTGGACATCAAAGCCGAAACAGTCTCTCATTTCCAAAGCATCCTTCACCCTCCCCCTTCGGCTCCCCCAATTCCCATCCCGCACCTCCTTCTCAACAAATTTGTTCCTGATGACCAGCTCCTTTACCTCCAGTCCATCCCTTCTAAGGAAGAAATTCTCTCGGCTATCCTTTCCCATAAGGCCAATAAAGCCCCAGGCCCGGACGACTTCAACATGGGATTCTTCTTCTCTTGTTGGAACATTGTCCGTCATGACCTTATCTAAGCAATTCGGAGTTTCCTCCTTAATCCCAATCAGATTCGTGGAGTCAACTACACCTTCCTCTACCTCATCCCCAAAAAGGAGGGAGCGATCTCCATGAATGATTTTCGGCCAATCTCCTTATGCAATCTGCTCTATAAATTTGTGGCCAAGATTCTCTCCAATAGAATCAAGAAGATCATCAACATCTTTGTCAATCCTAATCAATCAGCTTTCATTGTTGGTAGGAGCATTGCTGACAATATTATCCTCTGTCACGAGATTGTCTATGGTTTTGGTAAATCTCATTCCCTTGCTGCCCTCCTCAAAATTGACATCCACAAGGCGTTTGACACCCTAAGTTGGAACTTCATCTCTAGAGTCATCCTCACCATGTCTTTCCCTCCTTCCTTTGTTCACTGGATTCACTGCTGTATTTCTTCTCCCATGTTCTCTGTCCTCGTTAATGGTAGTCCTGCTGGCTATTTTTCTCCCGGGAGAGGAATTAGACAAGGCTGCCCCCTCTCTCCCTTTTCTCCCTCTCCCTGGAGGTCTTATCTAGGTCTATCCAATCGGCCACTGACCTGCACTTGATCTCTCCTATCCCCAAGTGTAAATCCAGCCTTCTCACTTACCTTGCCTTTGCTGATGGCATCATGATCTTCTCCAAACCTGATCCTCTTTCCATCTCCACCATAATGAACTCTCTTCGCTCCATTGAGAACCTCTCTGGTCTCAGTATCAACCTTCTCAAATCTAACCTCTTTCTTTCGGGGGTCTCTCCTGACACCCGAGATCTCTTGCTTGGCGTTACCGGATTCTCCCTGGGGTCCCTGCCGGTTAAATATCTAGGTCTCCCTCTCATCTCCTCCAGGCTCTCCTCCCATCACTGCTCCCCCTTGTTGGACATCCTGAGGAGGAAACTTCAGCTCTGGAGAGGCAAGCTGCTCTCTTACACTGGCCATCTTACCCTCATCCACTCGGTACTCCAATCCATGTATCTTTACTGATCCGGTGTCTTCTCCCTTCCTGCCACCATCATCAAAACCATTGAAGGAATCTTCTGCTCCTTCCTTTGGAAAAGAGCAGATACCTCCAGATTCCTTCACCCTCTCAGTTGGAGCAAGATCTGTCCCCCCAAAATTGAAAGGGGTCATGGCATTCGAAGAATCCAAGATGTCAACTCGGCGGGTATTCTCAAGCTCATTTGGAAAGTCGTTTCCAACCATATGAGTATTTAGGTTGACTGGATCCACTCCACCCCCTCAGGCACCACTCTCTCTGGACTATCCCGGTTCCTCCTGATAGTTCCTGGATCTGGCGGAATATTCTCACTCTCTGTCCTCTGGCTCTCAATGCCATCCCTTTCTCCATTGGAAATGGTCAGACAACCTCCTTATGGATGGACCTTTGGCACCCGACTGGCATCCTGGCCTCATTAATCTCCCCAAGAACCATTCTGTCCAACTGAATGGTATCCCCTCCTTCTCCCACCTCCTTGATCTCTGGTCCTCCCTCCGCCCTCTTCCTCCTGGTCACCGGGGTAGAGAGGACAAATGTATCTGGAGGCACTCATCGAATGGGTTGTTTTCTTTCGCCTGGCCTGTCTTCTGTTCGAACCTCTGGTCCTGTGGTTCCCTAGTCTAACCTTGTTTGGTTCAAAGGCCACATTCCTCGCTATAGTTTTACTCTCTGGAGATGTCTCTCCAACTGTCTTCCCACCTAAGCCTTCCTCATCCACCGCCATATCCCTGCCCCCCTCTTGTTGTCTTTGTCCCAATGATTCTGAGGATATTCCTCACCTCTTCTTCTCTTGCCTCCTCTTTTCCTCTATTTGGAAATTGGTCCTCTTTAAAATTTGGCCCTCTTCGAGGCCTATTCTTCCATTTGACAGAGAGTGGATCTGGATTGACATGACCTTCTCGGGATCCCATATCTGTGATACTATCAAGAAGCTAGCCTTTTCTGCTACCATCAACCATATCTGGATGGAGCGCAACATCCGAAGATGGTCTTCCAATTCCCGATCTAAGGATAAGATTTGGAAAGCCATCTCCTTGATGTTTCCTACAAAATCCTGTCCCACCCCCCACAGACCTGTGCCCAGCTCCGCCAGGAACAGACATATTATTACCTCTTAGAAACTTCACATTGACACTATCCCCCATCCCTAGCCTTCCCATGTTGCTGCCTAAGTTCCCACCCTCCCTTTTTGTTCTTCTTGTTTCAGCTGGGTCTTCTTGCTTGCAAATCCGGTTCTAGATCTTGCTTTGATTTTTGTTTCTTGTTTGGCTAGCTCTGTCTAGTCTCCCCCCTCCCCCCTCCCCCCTCCCCCTTATATATTATTCCTTTTGGTAATGAATTTATTTATTCATCAAAAAAAATAACAGCATACAAACAAACACAACAGTTCATGTAACAATTGGACCGGTGGACCATCGGATCAGGGGAAGGATCCAGATACGAAGCAACGAGGAGATTGGAGTGTCTTTCTAGTCTCTATCCTTATCCTCTCCTCTTTTTTTCTGGTTTGGTGTTTGCTACCAAGACGATTTCTTGATGCCCATCAAAGGACCGGTCAACCATATACTTGCAACATAACAGAAATACTAAACTCGCCTTTTGTATACAAATTTGGAAGTGAGATTTTCGGATGTGGTTCATAAAATTGGGACTAAGGGGTATATTAACTTGGGTCAGATACCTAAATCCAAGTCAACAACTAAATTTGGAAAACTAAACCACATTAGCCGGGATCGAATCAAGCCAACCTGAAGAAATTTATTTCAAACACATTTCTTTTGCACTGTGCATTCAACTAAATGATTCAGTTCAATCAGACTTCCGCCTGACATATGAGTTCACTAAAAAAATCCACGTGATAGTTGATCAGGGGAATGAACAGTCTATACTAGTGTAGTCCATCTTTGTCATCAACAGTTCAAAGCTTAGTTTGTATAAGAGACCCAACAAAAATACTAGTGATTAGAATAGTAGGAATTTAATAGTAACAGCAAAGAAACCGTTAAGGCCCATTGCCTGCAGGCTAATTTGGTTCTTTGATCCTTGCCAACATTAGATGGGCAATTAAATCTGACATGGGGCCAATGACCCATGAATCCAAGAGTCGAAATAACCATCATCCCTCAGCATGGAAGAAATAGCCAATGGTCAAGTAAATTTACTTCATTTGTTGAACAAGTAACAAATAATAGTTAAAATAGGCCCTTTCAGGCTTGAACCCTAACACTTTCACCACTAAAGAAGTGAATCCCATAATGTTTTAACATTAAGGAAAACCAGAGCCATTTTAACACTAAAAAAATTAAGGAATCGCAATCCATGGAATGTGGACATTAGAAGTAATTATTGAAACTGTTACATAATTTGTAAGGAATTCCAAGAATCATAGAACTGCACAATACAAAAATATAATGCGTGAATACGAATTTGGAGCAGAGTCAATGATATATGTACCTTGTGATGAACCCTCTTTGCAAGGAACATCTGTCCTTTTGTTTAAATAATCTTTCACTTCAATTCCATTATCAGATCATGAAATGAAGTGTAATCATAAAGATAAATATACGAGCAATTGCATAGTAACTTTTAGCATCTTTTGACATGTATTATGGAATAATATTTTTTGAAGTCCATGAGACCAAGGATTTTTATCCTTCGTACCAATACTAATAAAAATATGGAGAAGAAAGTAAATTTTAGAGTGCACAAAATAAAACATTGGAAAATGAAATGTAATTTAATTCTATCATGATTTAATAACATTGGGTCATATAGATCCGGTTCCTCAAAATAATGTAAAAATTCAGCTCATATTCCCAGACAAACTATCAAAATTTCAAGGAAAAAAAAAGGATTCATCTCTTTCATTGGGATTGTGACGGGGAAAAATAAAACTTAGAAACAAACATGTCAAAACTCCATCATTGAGTAGCATTTCCCCTTTTTCCTCTCCACGCATCATTAAGTAGAATTTCCCCTTTTTCCTCTCCACACCCCCCCCCAACAAAAAAAAAAAAAGAACTCAACGCACATCGAGACAATTTCTTTCATAATAAAATAGCTATCGTTTGCAATGCTAGTAGAAAGAATTTTGGACTTACGTAATAGGTTATTACAAAAATATTTGCACATTCAATAACAATCTTATGTTAAGAACAAGTGATATTTCTTTGTCAACCCCTCATTCTTCAAAATCAAAAAGTCCTTTTTGAGTTTGAATTTGTTGAATACCCAAATATGTTCATCAGCAGCCCCCAAGATCTCAAAACTACTCCCCAAGGCTCAGTAAATAATCATAGCTTAATTACCTCCATTTTAAGACAAAAACCCAACAATCCAAGAATGGCACAATGTGTATGCAAAGTGATCAAGGTATCTAGAGGAAAAGGATCTTGGAAAAAAAATATTCAATGCTTTAGGATTTCTTGCCGCAGTAAGACAAAGTAAAACGACACTCTAGCCTCAAGCAAAAGGGTTATATTTCTCCATAAAGGGGATTCAGAATGTAGGAAAAACGTAAATTGTAGCTAACAAAGAACACCCCCCAAATCAGACATCCTTCCACCAAAAATATAATATATTAAAAATAATTCTTGCATAAGAATCAACAATAAATGCATACAAACAAAAAATCATGACAACAAAAATACTGTAGATCGCATATATTTTCCAATAAGACTAAGCAATTTGATCAAAACAACACATATCAATAGTAAAATTTCTTATAAAAATTCTTTTGGATGAATAAATAATTCATTACCAAGAGAAGAAGAAAACACAAGGGTAATGCATCTACTGAGAGCACTCATTGCTAAAAATCTTCTAAAGTTAAATCTGTTGTTCAGCAAGAACTACAAGCTTTTCTTGTATCAAGAGGAAATATAGCCATAAAAGCACCCTCATGAAGTACTCAAGATCTTTGATTTTACCCTTCTGCAGTTTAAACTAAAAGAATCCATTGGAAACCCACCTGAAAACGCAAGGTTAGTGCATCCACTGAGAGCACTCATTACCAAAATCTTATAAAGTTTAATCTGTTGTTCAGCGAGAACTACAAGCTTTTCCTATATCAAAGGGAAAGATAGCCATAAAAGCACCCTCATGAAGTACTCAAGATCTTTGATTTCACCCTTCTGCGATTTAAAATAAAAGAATCCATTGGAAACCCACTGAAAAGACTTTAAAATGAACTTTGACATCCTGGAGGAAATGCAACTAGTGAAGTAAGACCTGAACAAATATCAGAAGATAGGAAGCACAAGGAGGGAAAAGTCAAGGTACCTAGATCTGGAAAACTAAACCATATTAGATAGGATTGAATCAAGCCAACCTGAAATTGGTTAATTTCAGACACAGTTTCTTCAAGTAAGTGATTCAGCTGAATCAAACTTCCGCCCGACATATGAGTTCACTCAAAAATCCATATGATAGTTGATCAGGAGAATGACCAGTATATGCTAGTGTACTCCATTTTTGTAAAAAACATTTCAATGTACAAGAAACCCAACAAAAATACTAGTGATGAGAAACACAAAATAGAAATTTAAAATGAACACCTTTCAGATATTAATTACCATAAACTCATCATTGCCTGAATGCTAATTTGGATATTTGACAGCTACCAGCATCAAATGGGTAACAAAATCTGACCTATGGCCAGTGTAGAGAATATCACATGAATCAAACAGTCAAAATAACTATCATCCCTCCACATGGAAGAAATAGCCAATGGTCAAGGAAATTTTCTTCATTTGCTGAACAAGCAACAAATAATAAATAAATCAGGCCCTTGAGGCTTGAATGCTAACACTTCCACCACTAAAGAAGTAAATCCCATAATGTTCTTTCTCTTGGTAATGAATTATTTATTCACCAAAAAAAAAATATGGAACAAAATGAGCAAGTCACAATCCATGGAATATAGACATTTTAGAACTAACTATGAAAGAATTACATAATTATAAGGAATTTCATGAATCATAGAACTGCACAACAACATAATAAGACGATGCATGGGCCAAAGGTTCAACAAGGATAATAACTTTCAGAGATTATTTTGTTATACCAATGCCTTAAATTTCCTTGTGTGACTAGCTGAAGGTGAATCACAAGAGATTGCCAGTACCAATGACTACTAGGTAGCAACAGTCTTCTGCCGTAAAGGGAAGGATGATCCCACATGCACATGCTACTCATGCACTAAGCACTAAAAGGATTTCAAACCACTGAAGAAGAGTCAGTGTAAGTCCTCTACAATTGAAGGGGAATCATCCAGATCCTAGTAGTGAGATGCACAAAGAAAGAGCCCACACACTTGCAAGCACCTAAGGAAACCTCCTCATAACCAACAAGCTCTGTTCCACCCAAAGTGGACCAAAACAGCCCATACCGGCTGATACACCGGTGGATGGACACCAGCCGGTGAATGCCCTCCGGTGAGGGTACATACCAGAATTAGGTTATTTGGCCGTGGGGCCCGGGCCCTTGCACCTGTGCACCTCAAACCACCTCCAATAGCTTACTAACCTACCAGGGAGTGGATTAATGTATTGGATCACTCTGAGGTGGGCTTGCTAGTGCCACTTGGGAAATTAACCCGATAATGAGTGAAAACTCTTATTTTCCAAACAGACCTTAAGTAACTTAAGTTACTATAAATAGAGCTTCTTGCTCATTCATTTCATTCCTACCAAACCAAGAGCAAGGGAAGGGAGAAAGGAGAAGAAGAAGAAGAAGAAGAAGAAGGGAAGCAAGGGAGTGGATTAATGTATTGGATCACTCCGAGGTGGGCTTACTAGTGCCGCTTGGGAAATTAACCCGATAATGAGTGAAAACTCTTTCATTTTCCAAACAGACCCTAAGTAACTTAAGTTACTATAAATAGAGCTTCTTGCGCATTCATTTCATTCCTACCAACCGAAGAGCAAGGGAAGGGAGAAAGGACAAGAAGAAGAAGAAGAAGAAGAAGAAGAAGGAAGGAAGCAAGGAAGAAGGAAGAGGAAGGGAGTAAGGGAGATCACCTCCACTCACCCACCCCCTTTGAAGGTGAATTCAAAGGGGGCTCTCTCTCTCTCACCTTACTTCTTGACCTAGGCTAAGCTAGGGCAAACCTGACCTAAATCCCTCTACCCACCTACTTGACCTACCAATTGATTGGGGAATTTTAGTGTAGGGGACTTAGTCTAGCAATCCAACCACTCACATTTGAGTGTGGATCCCCAATATAGAGAAAGCCCCAAATTAGGCAATCCAAAACCCTAGAAATTGGGCAATTGACCAAATTCCCTCTAATCAAAACATCATAACCTAACCCTAGGTTGGGGAAACGATTCATTACGCCTAAATAATGTTTGGGATGGTCACATTTGGGTTTAGAGACCTTATACATGAAACTCGAACCGATTTCCCCAATTTATAGCAACTTAAACCTTAAATTTGGGGAATATGATCAAATCCCTAGAATATAAGTGATCTAAGTAACTTACTATACTATTCCTAAACTAAGTGTTATGTGTGGGTACTCCATACATGAGAACTAACCCTATAATCACAAACCCAAACTTGTAAGCAAATCAAAAGAGGGAAAAATGAGAATTGGGGATGGGACCTCACCAATAGGGAATTAGACACACATAATCACATAAAAGGACCCTAATGGCTTGTGGAGCAAATCTGGACAGAGAAGTCTCGGATTAGTCTCCACCGGCTGATGCCCACCAGTGGATCACCGTCACCTGGTGAGCATCTACCGGTGTACATCCTGCAGGTTTTGTAAACACATCGGATCCATCCCTCGGTGAGATCACCAGTGGATCACCATCACCCGGTGAGCATCCACCGGTGAACCCTATAGAGATCTTTGGGTTCTTTTGTGAACTCTCGGATTCACCAGCCTGTGAACTCACCGGTCACCACCAGCCAATGAGCATCCACCGGTGAACCACCTGAAACCCTATTTTGACCTTTTTTAATGGTCATTTGACCTCTAAGGAGACCTTCCCCATGCTTGACAATTGACGTAAAACCCTATGTTTCATAGGAATAGAACCGGCACGGAGACGCAACGCGGCAGGAGACCATCGGCATTACGCAACCATTAGGAACACAAGGTGAGTAAGTGTTGTGAATATTTTACGAAGTGTTTATAACATGTTTTCTATGCATATGATCATGAACATTTGCATTATAAATCCATTACTGTTGAGAATTTGAATGTGTATAATGATGTGTATTTTAGTGTTGATGAGTGGGATACAGGGTAGCCAAAGGTTGGATTCTGGAACTACATGCCCACAGTGTGTGCAAGTGTGTTGGTATTAATGAATGGGATGCAAGGTAGCCAAAGGTTGGATTCAGGCACTACATACCGACAAAGTGTGTCTCTGTGTGTGTGTGTGTTGGTGTTGATGAATGGGATGCAGGTTAGCCGAAGGTTGGGTTCCGGCACTACATGCCCATAGAGATAGTGTGAGTGTGGGGTACAGGGTAGCCGAAGGTAAGGTTCCGGCACTGTATGTCCACAGTGTGTGAGTATGATTGTGATATGATACGATTTCTTACTAAATTGCATCGGGCTAGGAGAATAACCTAGGTGCTACAACCCCTTGCCAATAGGGGAAAGGTATTGGCTAATCCCACCGTCTAATAGATCTCGTGGGGGGTACCGACATCATAACAAGCCCTTCATCGAAGGTTTGATACCGGTGTTGTGGTATACTCTTCACAGGATGTTGGATTCGGTGTTAAGGTATATATGGGGGATTACTCATAGGGGCTTACTGGGTACCAAAGTAGCCATATAGCGACCAGTATACTCCTGACTCGCAACTATCTTGTATCGTCGGGGACCGATAATGTACCATCGTGACTGTGGATACCACCTATGTTGCAGTAGCACTAAAATCAAATATGGACTTAGAATCTATTGACTAGGCTTGTGTGGTAATAAACCGGATCATGACATTATATTCATCTAATATGCATTCATTGGATGTTGTTGAGTATTGTCATTATTTTTGCATTTAACATATGGTTATGTTTGCTTGCATGTCCACCCCTAATTAGGCTTCATGGAAGCTCATCTCATTTGTTGTAATGTTTTTAAATGGTGATCCAGGGAACCGTTCAGAGGCTACTGTTGAGGAGCCAGCTCTATATGGAGATGAACTATGGGTCGAGGAACTAGTTACACACGAGATAGGTTGTGTGCGTGATGATTGGGCTTACGAGGCACCTTGAAGATGATAGTAGTCTTCTTCTTTTAATTCTTTTTGCATATATACTTGGTGTAACCCTAGGGATAATATTGTAATTATGTTTTGAGAGGTGTAAACATTCTTTTGTGTAAGTATGGTACATATCAATAGAATCCACCAGTTGTGTTTATCTTACTGATTGTTATCATCTATCGTTGATTTTAGATTTATTTCATTACTTTGTGATCTTAAATTACTGCATCAAAGATCCTGTATGGATTGTGGATACAGTTGTGTCCAGGTCACCAACCTTCAGGTAAGTGAAGGTGGGGTGACATATTTGGCCTCTAATTCCTCCCTTGGGTTGACCCCTCCTATGCTTAAAGTCAATGACCATCCCTTTAGTCCCCACCAACCTCCAATTGTCCCACTCCCCCCTTCATGTTTACCATCATCGTAATGGTAGCTCTCCTCATTTTCCCAAGAGGCTGCCCTACAAGAATTATCCTTGCCCAGTAATAAGAAGATTTTGTCTCAGTTGTAATAATGGGTTTTATGGGTTTTAGGGAAAGTGTCAGTTACGAAACGGACCCTAAGGGTTTAATGGTCTTTGTAATTCCCTAGAACCTTCTCTCCATTGTAATAAACAAAGAGGGCTAGTGTCATATTAGACACAAGTCATTACCCCATTCAACATGGTATCAGAGCCCTAAGATCCGTAACGCTTTCCCTCTTCTCCATCTCTTTGCCTCTTTCTCATTTATCTCTCTGGCCTCCTTCATTTGTGCGTCCCACCATCTCTCTTCATCTGCTTCTCTCTCATGGTGGGAGCTTCTTAAACCACCAAGAGGGTTTCTAGCCTCCACCCATCCTTCCCCTGGGGTCTCACACTCTCTTCTACAATGATCTGAGAGACCCAGAACCTTTTTTTCATCACTTTTTCAAGGTTTTCTCCCTGAGAACGTTTTTTCATTGCCGGGATAATTTTTCCCCACTTAATGCTCCGATCGTCTTGATGTTTGTTGCGATTGGTGCCTCTTATCCTTGTGATGGTATGTACCAACCACTTTTTCATTTGAGGCCTCTGTTCTAGAGCTATCCCAAAAATTATTTTCTCAAGGTTTTACCCTTTATCGATTTTTGGGTTTTCTAGCTTTTTCTAGTTATTTTAGTGCTTTCTCTAGCTCCGGCTAGTGTCTCTTCTATTTGCACAGCGCCCTTGAGTAGTAACCATATTTACCATCTCATCTGCTTCTACTGGCGGAGACACCACGACTCTTCCTACCTTTTCTCCTTGTGCTATCAAACTACCTTATGTGGTCACGCTCGATCTGTATCTCCATCAAGTCCCATAGCCATTACGGGTACCTCACTGGAGCCACGAAGCGTCTGACCACTGGTACTGAGATTGACAAGTGCGAGTGTGCCAACTCTCTGGTTATAGCCTTCCTTGTCAACACCATGTTGCCACAGCTTTCACGTGGCTATCTCCTCCTTGACTCCGCTGCTAAGATTTGGAAGTCCGTCTAGAATATCTATTCCCAGCTTTCGTGTGGCTATCTCCTCTCAAGCTTACCTTTCCGATCATGGGATTATTCATCAGGCTATTTGTGTGGATACTCCGACTCATAATGTGGTTGCTAAGAGGAAGAATCGTCACCTTTGTGAGGTAGCACACTCTCTTATGTTTGAGATGCATGTTCCTCCCCAGTACTAGAGCGATGCAATTCTCACTGCCACCTTTCTTATTAACCAAATGCCTTTTTGGGTCCATACCTTCTGCTCCCCTCTGGATCTTCTCAAGGTTTTGTTGCTTTTCCTGTTCCTCCTCCTAAGGTATTTGATAGTGTCTGTTATGCTCGTGATCATCATCCTCATGGAAAGTTCAATCCTCGTGGTCTCCAATGCATTTTTTTAGGGTATGCTCCTACTCAAAAAGGCTATCGATGTTTTCATCCTCCTACTCGGCATTGGTTTGTGACTATGGATATTGTCTTTCACGAATCTGTGTCTACTACACTATGACACCTCTTCAAGGTGAGTCTCCTTCCATTGTGGAAGATGTGCCTCCATCTCTTGAAATTGCTATCCCTACTAATATCCCGTTTCAGGGGGAGAGTGACACTCCTACTTCTCCTACTGTGCCTCGGCCAGAGATACGTGTATAGTCACCGAGAACACTCAAACTGCTACACATCCAGCATCTACCCTACCATGCCAGTCGTCTCCTCTCAAGCCTGATCTTATCCCCTTGGACCCAAGTAATTCTCCTCCTTCTGTTGGTCAGTCTCTTGAGTTGCCTATTGCTGTTCGTAAAGGCATTAGGTATTGTACTTTACATCCTATTGCTAAAACTGTTTCTTCTGACTCACTCTCTCCTTCCTATTATGTTTTGTGTCTTCTCTTTCCTCTGTATCCATTCCTCATACCTGGTAGGAAGCGAGTGCAGACTCACAATGGCAGGCAACTATGGTTGAAGAGATGCAGGCTCTGAAGAAGAATACACATGGGATCTGGTGTGTCTTCCCTCACAAAAGAAGACAGTTGGGTGCAAATGGGTCTTCACAGTAAAACAAAAGGCTGATGGTACAGTGGATCAGTACAAGGCCAGAATTGTTGCCAAAGGCTACACACAGACTTATGAGATTGACTACTAGGAGACTTGCTCCAGTTGCTAAGATGACACAATTCGTGTTATCTTGGCTTGTGCAGTCAACTTAGATTGGGATCTCCAACAGTTAAATGTGAAGAATGCCTTCCTTCATAGGGAACTTGAGGAAGTGTATATCGACATTCCTCCTGGGTTCACTTACTCCAAAACCCAAGGGAAGGCATGCAAGCTGAAGCGTGCTCTGTATGGGCTGAAGCAATCCCCTCGTGCTTGGTTCGGACATTTCCATAAGGCTATAGTTGCCACAAGTTACTCTTAAAGCAATGCCGACCACACTGTTCATCAAGAGATCTGGTGGGAAGATTGTTATCGTAATAATCTATGTAGATGAAATTTGTTGTTACTGGTGATGATCTGGTATAAATCTCTCGCCTCAAGAGATACTTGAGTGAGGAATTCGAGATCAAAAACCTAGGACAACTTCGTTACTTCCTCGGCATTGAAGTTCCCAGGTCTTCTCGTGGGATCTACTTCTCTCAGAGGAAGTATGTGCTTAATCTTCTCTTTGAGACAAGCATGTTAGAGTGTAAGCCGGCAGACACTCCTATTGAAGCTAATGATCACCTGAGTAACAAGGAAGGAGATCCAGTACATAAGAGGAGATATCAGAGATTAGTGGGGCAATTGATCTATCTCTCTCATACACGCCCTGACATAACATTTGTCATCAGCCTAGTTAGTCAGTACATGCATGAACCTTACTCAACTCACATGGAAGTTGTGCTGCATATTCTTCGGTACTTAAAATCTGTCCCAGGACGTGGCATCCTTTT
Source organism: Macadamia integrifolia (assembly GCF_013358625.1). Classification (NCBI taxonomy): domain Eukaryota; kingdom Viridiplantae; phylum Streptophyta; class Magnoliopsida; order Proteales; family Proteaceae; genus Macadamia; species Macadamia integrifolia. The sequence continues at coordinate 2,100,809 of NC_056562.1, read as the reverse complement.
TTCCTTGTGCTATCAAACTTGTGCTACTGGCGGAGACACCACGACTCTTCCTACCTTTTCTCCTTGTGCTATCAAACTTGATGGCACAAACTACCTTATGTGGTCACGGTCGATCTGTATCTCCATCAAGTCCCATAGCTATTACGGGTACCTCACTGGAGCCACGAAGTGTCTGACCACTGGTACTGAGATTGACAAGTGGGAGTGTGCCAACTCTCTGGTTATAGCCTTCCTTGTCAACACCATGTTGCCACAGCTTTCACGTGGCTATCTCCTCCTTGACTCCGCTGCTAAGATTTGGAAGTCTATCTAGAATATCTATTCCCAGCTTTCGTGTGGCTATCTCCTCTCAAGCTTACCTTTCCGATCATGGGATTATTCATCAGGCTATTTGTGTGGATACTCCGACTCATAATGTGGTTGCTAAGAGGAAGAATCGTCACCTTTGTGAGGTAGCACACTCTCTTATGTTTGAGATGCATGTTCCTCCCCAGTACTAGAGCGATGCAATTCTCACTGCCGCCTTTCTTATTAACCAAATGCCTTTTTGGGTCCATACCTTCTGCTCCCCTCTGGATCTTCTCAAGGTTTTGTTGCTTTTCCTGTTCCTCCTCCTAAGGTATTTGATAGTGTCTGTTATGCTCGTGATCATCATCCTCATGGAAAGTTCAATCCTCGTGGTCTCCAATGCATTTTTTTGGGGTATGCTCCTACTCAAAAAGGCTATCGATGTTTTCATCCTCCTACTCGGCATTGGTTTGTGACTATGGATATTGTCTTTCACGAATCTGTGTCTACTACACTATGACACCTCTTCAAGGTGAGTCTCCTTCCATTGTGGAAGATGTGCCTCCATCTCTTGAAATTGCTATCCCTACTAATATCCCGTTTCAGGGGGAGAGTGACACTCCTACTTCTCCTACTGTGCCTCGGCCAGAGATACGTGTATAGTCACCGAGAACACTCAAACTGCTACACATCCAGCATCTACCCTACTATGCCAGTCGTCTCCTCTCAAGCCTGATCTTATCCCCTTGGACCCAAGTAATTCTCCTCCTTCTGTTGGTCAGTCTCTTGAGTTGCCTATTGCTGTTCGTAAAGGCATTAGGTCTTGTACTTTACATCCTATTGCTAAAACTGTTTCTTCTGACTCACTCTCTCCTTCCTATTATAGTTTTGTGTCTTCTCTTTCCTCTGTATCCATTCCTCATACCTGGTAGGAAGCGAGTGCTGACTCATAATGGCAGGCAACTATGGTTGAAGAGATGCAGGCTCTGAAGAAGAATACACATGGGATCTGGTGTGTCTTCCCTCACAAAAGAAGACAGTTGGGTGCAAATGGGTCTTCACAGTAAAACAAAAGGCTGATGGTACAGTGGATCAGTACAAGGCCAGAATTGTTGCCAAAGGCTTCACACAGACTTATGAGATTGACTACTAGGAGACTTGCTCCAGTTGCTAAGATGACACAATTCGTGTTATCTTGGCTTGTGCAGTCAACTTAGATTGGGATCTCCAACAGTTAAATGTGAAGAATGCCTTCCTTCATAGGGAACTTGAGGAAGTGTATATCGACATTCCTCCTGGGTTCACTTACTCCAAAACCCAAGGGAAGGCATGCAAGCTGAAGCGTGCTCTGTATGGGCTGAAGCAATCCCCTCGTGCTTGGTTCGGACGTTTCCATAAGGTTACAGTTGCTACAAGTTACTCTTAAAGCAATGCCGACCACACTGTTCATCAAGAGATCTGGTGGGAAGATTGTTATCGTAATAATCTATGTAGATGAAATTTGTTGTTACTGGTGATGATCTGGTAGAAATCTCTCGCCTCAAGAGATACTTGAGTGAGGAATTCGAGATCAAAAACCTAGGACAACTTCGTTACTTCCTCGGCATTGAAGTTCCCAGGTCTTCTCGTGGGATCTACTTCTCTCAGAGGAAGTATGTGCTTAATCTTCTCTTTAAGACACGCATGTTAGAGTGTAAGCCGGCAGACACTCCTATTGAAGCTAATGGTCACCTGAGTAACAAGGAAGGTGATCCGGTACATAAGAGGAGATATCAGAGATTAGTGGGGCAATTGATCTATCTCTCTCATACACGCCCTGACATAGCATTTTCCGTCAGCCTAGTTAGTCAGTACATGCATGAACCTTACTCAACTCACATGGAAGTTGTGCTGCATATTCTTCGATACTTAAAATCTGTCCCAGGACGTGGCATCCTTTTTTCTCCTCATGATCACCTTAGGGTGGAGGCCTTCACAGATGCAAATAGGGCAGGCTCCCCTGATGACCACAGGTCTACTACTGGTTATTGCACCTTCGTTAGTGGTATCCTTGTTATATGACGTAGCAAGAAGCAAGCTGTGGTTGCCCGTTCAAGTGCTGAAGTAGAGTTCCGTGCTATAGCACATGGCATTTGTGAGCTCCTATGGCTTCATGGTCTTCTCACTGATTTGGCAGTTCCTGCTACCCTTCCTATGAAGCTCTTTTGTGACAGCAAATATCCATTAACATTGCTCACAACCCTGTCCAGCATGATCGAACCAAGCATGTGGACATTAATCAACACTTCATCAAAGAGAAGCTGGATATGAACCTTATCACTGTGCCTTTTGTTCCCAGTAATGAACAACTGGCTGATATATTTACTAAAGGTCTTAGTAGTAAGATGTTTCATCCTATTATCTCCAAGTTAGGCATATGTGATATCTATGCACCAACTTGAGGGGGAGTGTTGTAATAATGGGTTTTATGGTTTTAAGGAAAGTCTTAGTTACCAAATGAACCCTAAGCGGTTTAAAGGTCTTAGTAATTCTCTAGAACCTTCTCTCCATTGTTATAAATAAAAATGGCTGGTGTCATATTAGACACAAGTCATTACTCCATTCAACAGTCTCCCAATAAGGATATCTGAGACCATGTCCTTGGTCGTGACATCTAGTTATGATTTGGCGAGCATTAAGAAATTTAGGCCTTTTCTTAGGTAACAAGCTTTCTTTGATAATGGGTCTGGTTGCCTGTTGTAGTCAGGCCTTTCCCCCTTTATCTTGTGTGGTGGTTGGCTAGGCTTCTTCCCTTTTCTTTTTGAAAGCCACCCATTTGTATTGGCAGGGCTTTGTAATTTGTTTGTGTTTTTTCTGTTCTCTCCTCCCCCTCCCTTATCTTTCCTACGGAAATGAATTTTTTATTTATCCAGAAGAAATTAATAAAAAGCATAAACAAAAAATCTACCTACAAATTTGGAGCATAAGTCAATAAAATTTGTACCTTGTGATGACCCCTCTTAGTAAGGAACTTCAGTCCTAGGGTTTTAAAAAACCTTTCACATCAATTCCATTGTCAGATGATGATATAAAGTGTAATCATCAAAATAAAAACACGAGCAATTGCATAGTAATTTCCAGCATCTTCTGACATGTATTAAGAGAAAAAAAAAATTTAAGTCAAGATCTCATTTAGACTGTTTATATCATGAATCCAAATGTCCAGGACACCAATGAGTCTTCTATTTCCTATGATAGTTCAAGCCTAGTAAAAATAGGGATAAGCAAGTAAATTTAGGTCAAAATGTTGAAAATGATATAGTGGAAAATGAAATGCAATCCAATTCTATCATGTTTTAATAACACTGGATCATGCACATCTAGTGCCTTAAAATTTTGGACAACTTCAGCCCATATTCCAAGACAGTATCAAAATTTCAAGACCAAAAGGAAAATAATAATATGTCAGAAAGCACCTAAGCTCTTCTTGATGAGGATCTGGAATTCCAAGGACAGAAATCGGATCACTTAGGGCCCACTTAATTAATAAATGGCATAATATTAATCAAATCTCAAAGACAGTGGCAATTCTGTAAATAAGTGGAAGTTGAAAGGGGGTGGCAAAATACAAGCAAAGGGTGGTAGTTCAGGAAATTCAAAATAAAGTATAACAAAAGAGAATAATGAACAAGAAGGGTATAATGGTCAAACCAGGGGTTAAGTACCCTAACAGCTCATGATTTCTCCACCTTCCTCTCCTTGTCGTGAGAACCAGAAACCAGCGGGAAGAAGGGAAACCTCCGATCGATGGTGCTCTTATCAGATTGGCTTGAAACCCCAGGCAAGAGGTCGCAGCAACAGGTATGGAAGGAAAACAGCACCAGAAGTTCTAAACAATCCAGATCTGATGGGTTGTCGAGCCTGCAACTGGATACGGCGGCGATGGCAAAGTTCAGACCTGATTCTGATTTGGGTTCTTCACAGCAAGTTCAAGCTTTGGGGAACTTCTAGGATTGGTGTTGCCGAGGGGAGGGTTACCTTCAATCAAAGCCTTGGCCAAAACAGATCTCTCATAAAAGAGATCAAACCACTTTCTGTGGACTTGCTACCGCCCAGAACAGGGAAAAAGGAAACCAAAAAAAAACAATGAAGATATGAAGAAGAAGAAGAAGAAGTAATAATGGAAGGAAGGTTAAAGAAGAGGAGACTATTAAAAAGGGGGAAAAAAAAAAGCACCCATGGCAGCCATGGTTCATGGCTCTCACCCAAAAATTATCAAGTTCTAATTCTCCAAAATTCTAAATTTTTCATTGGGTTACATCAATATAAAGGCAAGCAAACAACGTAAAAATGGAAGATCAATAAATTGAAAACCACCCTAAATAAAAACTGAAATAAAATCTCCTACTAAACTTACCACACCCTACACTAGTAATTAAGGAAACAAAAATCACCCAACTACTCCCAAATTTTCCCACGCCTAACTGCATCACTTCTCACAAAAATAATAACACATACTACATAACTTCAACACTTTTCTTTCAATTGATGTCATTAATGAGTGCCATGAAGAAGTCTAAACTTACTACAATATGTCAGTTTTACCTGGAAGAACCTTCTTTAGAAAAGAAGTCATTTTTTTCATTTGCATTGTGAAGGGAAATAAAAATAGGACTTAGGATCAAACGTGTTAACACCGCATCATTGAGTAGCATTTTCATGTAGAGCTAAGGGCACATTGAGTAATCTTCTTTAATAAATGAAATAGCTTTCGTTTGGAATGTGAGGAAAAATAATTTTGAACTTACAATAATCGGTAATTACAAAACATATGCAGATTCAATAATGAGCTTATATTAAGAACATATCTTTCTCAATCAATTCCTTTACCCCTCATTTTTCAAAAATTAAAAAACCGTTTCCGAGTTTCAATTTGTTCATTTGGAATTTCCATTTAAGTTCATGTTGCAGAGGTCCACATAGAAAAGGAGAAATGAAGAAGCGAAGAAGAGCAGAGAATAAAGTAAGAGGAAAAAGGCACAGCCCCGCAACTCAAGAGAAACTCAGCTAAGTAGGGTTGGCAACATGGATCTTTTCCCTCCAATAGAATCTATCTGGGGTCATACTTGGGACAAGACCCAAACTATGCATGTCATTTTTCATAACTTTCCCTATGGTCATTTTAGGCCTACCACTAGATCTTTTACCTCCTATCATAATCAGATCACTCCTCTTTACTAGGGCGTCCTCTGGCCTCCGTTGAACATGACCATATCATCTCAAGCGACATTCTCAGAGCTTGTAATTTTCGGGGCAACTCCCAAATCAGCTCTAATGCACTCATTCCTTACTTTATCCTTGCCGCACGTCCATCGTAACATCCTCATCTCTATAACACATGACTTCTTTAATCTTTATATGACATTTCTTTACTACCAAACATTCTGCCCAAGACATCATCGTTGGTCGTACAACAAACCTATAGAACTTCCCTTTATGCTTTAAAGGAATATATCGGTCACATAACATTCCAATCGCACCTTACTCCCCCACTTTTTTTTCTTTTTTTTTTTTTTTTACTTTTGAATGAATAAATAAATTCATTACCAAGGAGAGATGAATATACAAAGGGGAGAAAAAAGGGGGAGAGGAGGCTTAAGCCAACAAGGAAAAGACAATCCAGGGGGAGAAATTTACAACAAAGCAACAAGCTAAACTAAACCAACAGGACGAAAAGGATACTGCCAAAATTGAGGGGGAAGGGGGGATATGAAGGCACCAAGAGGGGGGAGAGGGGAAGGCCATCAAGGGAGAGGGATGGTATCAATATGTAGGTTCCAGGAGGAGATGATATGGGACAGGCAAGGGTGAAGAGATTGGATTTTAGAGGTAACATCAAAGTAGATGGCTTTCCAAATCTTATCCGGAGAGCGAGAATTGGATGACCATCTACGAATGTTACGCTCCATCCAAAGGTGGTTTATGGTTGCACTAAAAACAAGCTTGTCAAGGGTGTCACAAATGGAGGAGCCCACAAAAGTCATGTAAATCTAAATCCATTCTTTGTCGAAAGGGAGAATGGATCTGCTGGAGGGCCAACACTAGGAGAGGACAGCTTTCTAGACAGAAGAGGAGAGGTGGCAGGAGAAGAAAAGGTGGGAATGTCCTCAGTGCTGTGAGGGCAGAGGGAGCAGGAGGGAATAGAGGGGATGTGGCGGTAAATGAGGAAGGATTGAGTAGGGAGGCAGTTAGCAAGGATTAAAGTATCGGTATCGGTCGCCGTATCAGTCGGCCAAAATTAAGATACGTATCGGAGTGTATCGTATCGTATCGGAGATACGCTAAGATACGCTAAAGTTACACACATAAATGGATAGGAAACATTTTTTTAAGCACTTTAGCATAAAGAATTTGTAAAAAAAAAAAAAAC
>NC_056562.1:2057230-2094092 GCF_013358625.1 Macadamia integrifolia | reverse complement strand
AAAAACTATTGATAACATGTATTATGCATAAACACTAAATTGAGGGTATCGCACTAAGAATTCAAGATTTGTAGTTGTCCCATAAATGTAAAATCCTTGTTTCCAACCTTGATTTCTACTTTAGTTTGAGAGAAATATGGCTAGCAACAACTTTAGAACAAAAACCCCTCAAAAAATCGTGTTTTCTGAAAAATTACCCATCTTGGCCATTATATGACCGTAGCGCACTGTATCAGTACATACCGATACTCACCGATATGTACCGATCGATATATAGTGAAACATACATTTCACCTCAATTTTATATTTTCCATAGAGTCGTATCGGTGCATATCGTATCATATCGATGTGTATCAGTGGTATATTGATGCATATCGGTATGTATCATAGGATATATATTGATGCGAAAGGATTTAAAAATTTCATGTATCGTATCGGTCAGTTAAATTTAAGATACGTATCGGAGGGTATCGTATCGGTATCGGAGATACTTTAAACCATGAGTTAGAGAAATATCGCCAGATTGTGACGTTGTGGCAAGGGATATGACCCTTGAACCAGACAAGATTATGCCAAGGAACCATAGGGCTAGAGGATCTGACAACGGAGCAAGCAATGACGGAGGTGAACATCCCATTGAAAGAGGGGAGCCAAGTGCATTTGTCTTCCCTTCTTCCTCTGTGCCCGGGGGGAGCCAAGTGTATTTCTCTACACTCCCGCTTTAATTCTCTATGAAACATCATCCTCTTTGTCACCTTTCTTATTTATGGTTGAACCCAAATATCTAAAATAGTCACTTTGCGGTATCTCTCTCCTTAATTTTTACCGTGTCATTATCCCTCGTAGTGTGTATGAAGTTACACCTCTTGTTTCCAAGGTCATTACCGTGTCACTTTGCGGTATCTCTCACTCCGCCTTCGATCTTTTGATCTTAAAGCCTCTTGTTTCCGAGGTTAATCACCACAACTCTAGCTTAGAGTTTCCAAGGTCATTACCGTGTCACTTTGCGGTATCTCTCACTCCGCCTTCGATCTTTTGATCTTAAAGCCTCTTGTTTCCGAGGTTAATCACCACAACTCTAGCTTAGAGTTTCCAAGGTCATTACCGTGTCACTTTGCGGTATCTCTCACTCCGCCTTCGATCTTTTGATCTTAAAGCCTCTTGTTTCCGAGGTTAATCACCACAACTCTAGCTTAGAGTTAATCCCTACTTTGGTCTCATCCACCAAAATGATATCATCGGTGAAGAGCATACACCATGGGACCTCATCTTGAATGTTTTAGGTCAACTCATCCATAATAAGTACAAACAAATGAAGGCTTAAGGCTGATCTCTGATGCAGCATAATGGTAATTGGAAATTCCAAGCCCTGAAAAAGACCTCCCACAGATCTCACACTTGTCACCACTCCCTACCTCATACATATCTTTAATCACACTTGTCCATCTCTTTCTCTCACTTACTCTATTTCTTCTTTTCTTCCAAGTCAGTTTCTGGTCTCTTCATGTACATATTGTTCTCTACTGTTTTGTCTTGCTGTTAACTTGTGTCCTCAATCGGTTCTTCAGTTTTCAAGTCTGGATTTTGGTGCTAAATCCGCCTATTTTCCTCCCACTGATTTCCCTCACTTGATAGTAGAATTCTATCATAGTTCAAACCCTGCGACAACACCCTTTCTTGCCTTTTTTTTTTTTTTTTTTTTTATAGGATTACGTTGGTTTCTATTTTGCAGAACACAGTATTATTTTGCACTCATTTCTAATTCATTTCTTCAGTTTTTATTTTGGTTCCAGTTGCTTATCTGTGAGTTATTTTCCGTATTCACTTGCCATGTTAGTTTTCTAGTCACTAAATCCCCTCACTCACTTTATATTTTGATTCCTCTTTCTATTTTACATTCTAGTTTCTGTTTTCCTGATATTTCTAAATCTGATTCATATTTCCACCAAGTTTCTAATTTGGTAATTTAGCAATAACTCCAAATCTGGATTGGCCTCCGAATTGGCTAAAATATTCCTAGACATACCTAGTCCAATCAACCAGTCTTTGGTCTTAATGGGATTACCACCTCTAACCATGTTGTTGAAACATCTCTTTATCTGATTTTATCTTGACCTATGGTTCTACATCACAGGCTCACAGCTGGTTTTCTAATCCCAGCCCTTAGGTAATTAGATAGTCATCTAACTGTTATCAGAGCTATTCCTGAACCTAGCTCAAGAGACTCTGACTCTATTAACCTTCAAGAATCACTCGACCAAAGCACTAATATGTTCCAGCAGTTGTCGGATTGTACAACAAAATTATGGAACAAAGGATTGAGTCACATCTTTCACCTACTTATGAAAATTCTGAGTATCCTAAACCTAACAAAGGATTACCATACCACTCTACCACCAATACCATAAGATTCATGGCACAAAGGGTTCCCACACCCCCACCTTTCATTGAGGTCTTTATGAAAGCATATATTGGTGACTCCTCAAACCACGCAGTAGCAGGAGCCTTGTGCACTGGGTACACCCTTATTAATAGGAATTTTGATGACTCCCAAAAGGTTAGGCTAGAGCTGAAAGAATACAATGGGAAATTCAACGCACAAGTATTTTATGATTGCCAAACCGCTTTGGAATATTACTTGGAATGGTATGACTTGATAGAGCCAAGGAAAATGAAGCCAGCTCGAGCTTATTGCGCCAGCAAGGGAGTGGTGGAACAATCAAGAACTGAGGGGTTGCAAATAGGAGGTACAACACCCACTACTTAGGACGAGATGAAAAAAATTAAGACCAAGTACCTTCCAGGCACAATTACATGATCGACTAAACTCCTTGTGGCAACACACCCATTTTTTCGCTAAGTAAATGAACAATTCGACTCACTTGTTTTGCAGATGGGAATTGAAGAGAACAAATGAATGAAATCCAATTTTTTTCTAGATTCAAAATAGGGTTAAAGAAAGATATTCGGTGGGAGCTTGGAGTGGCTGACTATTATGATTTACAAGATTACTTTCATAAGGCTTTACGAGCCGAAGAACTATTGACATCAACAGTGAGGTGAAATGGTTTCCATACTGGGGAGTATATTACAGCAACCAACATTGTTGTTTCAGATAGTCCTACAATTCAACAGACAACAGAGAAGGGAAAAGCTCCTACGGCTAGTGGTAGTGAAAATGAAACAAAGTGCTGTCATTGCAATAATGGTCACTTCACAAAGTTCTGCCTTGAACGACCAAAGAATGCCATTGTGGCAGCCGTTGAAGCCAATCCAGAGACAAATTTATGATGTGACTCCCTCTGGAGGAGGTAAGTGAAAAGCACACTGTTTATGATGCTGAAGGAAATGGTGAGGAGACTTGTGGCATTCCTGTATAGTATCTGGTCCCAACAACTGATATTATTGGGATAATGATGCCAAAGAAGCTCAAAGAGCTCGACACTACAATTAGAGTTTAGATGGTGGAAGTAGAAGATACAATTGGAAGAGACTCTACACACATGGCGTTCAAGTATGCATTTGATCTAAAGGTTGAGCATATAGAGTTTGTCATTCTACTCAAGGGTTTCAAAGAGAGGACAAGAGGTTTCTCGCCTTGAGGACTACATTCCCAACTTCCCAGAGCTGTCAGAGTACTGCTATGGGATGAAACAGGATATTCAGCACACAAAGGTAACGGCAAGATTTTTTTTTAGCCATAGGACGCTGAAGACTTCAGCGCAATGGCAAGGTTTTTCTATTGCGACCTAGTGGTCACAGGTTTGAGTCAGGAAACAGCATCTCCACAAAGCGTGAGTTAAGGCTGCATACATTATGATCCTCCCAAGACCCCGCAGTGGTGGGAGCCTCATGCACTGGGAATGCCCTTTTTTAAAAGTTGATGCAGAACTCCAGCAGGAAGAGAAGATGGGCCTGTTGTTTGGGTTTGGTTTAGTTTTTTGGTCCAACTGAAACTATGGTTAAGTGGCCAGTTGGTTATATATAGGCCATGGGCTTAATACTTTTGGGATAACTATTGTAAATGACAATTCTATAAGCCTAAATATTGGGGAATTAAGTCAGAAACAGGATTTAGTAGTTAGTTGCTATTTTGTAATGTTCTAGAATAGCTTCTATTTTTGAAAAGAGACTTAAGTAGTAAGAGATCCCTTCTACCATACATATGGGTTTCCTACTTTAGTGATTTCTATGGGTTACAAAAAAAAGGACAAGGGCCTAGACCTTCCAATGATTTTGACAGATAACTATAGGGCTTTATGCTGTAGTTTTCTATGTGATGCGGGACTGCTCTTGTGGGATGCAATAGCAACCTTGGTGGGATGCCAAGAGGACTGGTGAGATGCTGATAGAATTCTAAGTAGGAGGGGCCTAGTCCATATCCCTCTCTCTCTCTCTCTCTCTCTCTCTCTCTCTCTCTTATACTCTTTATCTTCTTCTTTTATTCCAAGGTCAGTTTCTGTTCTCTTTATCTGCATACTGTTCTGTACTGTTTAGTCCTGCTCTTAGCTAGATTCCTCAACCGGTTCTTCAGTTTTCAAGTCTGAATTTTGGTGCTAACTCTACCTATTATTCTCCCATCGTTTTCCTTTAATTGATAATTGAATTCTGACATAGTTTGAACCTTGCGACACACCACTCCTTATCTCGTTTCCTAGTATTATATGGGGTTCTATTTTGCACAACACGCTAATACATTTGCACTACTTTCTAATTTCTTACTTCAGTTTCTATTTTGGTTCCAGTTGCTAATCTGTGAATTATTTGCTTTTGTTCTCTAATTTCTAATTCTGATTAGGTAGTTTCTATTTTCCACATTCATATTTCATTCTCGTTTTCTAGTCACTAAACCCTTTCACTTAATTTCTATTCTGATTTCTCTTTCTATTTTACATTCTAGTTGCTGTTTTCCTGATATTTCTAACTCAGATTCATATTTCCAGAATATTTCTAATTTGGTGATTCCGATAATGACTCCAAATCTGACCCTTTGATCGGCCTCCAATTTGGCTGAAACATTCCTAACCATACCGAGTCCAATCAATGAGACTGACGTAGTCAATGCATGTAATAAAACAGTCTATTCCATCGACTGGGCTACTAAAGCCATTATTGATGATATTCCTTGTATAGCCAGTTCTTTGATTGTTCTTGTAATAGGGAGGCCCACTTCTTAGCACCTCCTTTTCTCGTAAACCTTGCTTTCCTTTATTAAAATTTTAGTAAAGACGGGTTTACCTTAATCAGATGCTGAAACACCTCTTTATTAGAGTTAATCTTGACCTATGGTAAATGGTTCGAGATCACTACTGGTTTTCTAATCCAGCCCTTGGGTAATTAAATAGCCATCAGAAGGACATCACAACATGTTAAAACCTTGGGGTTATCACCACAGACCCAACTTAGAACATTCAAAAAATAATCACTGACCAGCTTTCCTATCTGAACAAAAATCATAAAATCAATTCTAGAAATCAATAGCACAATTTCAGAATATAATTATTTAAGAATAAAATCAACAAAATGAGATTCTATTTAATAGAATCTATGCTTGTTCAGCAAACCTAGGCCTGTGTACCCAAAAATTAAAACCCCAACAAAATAGAAATCAACAAGAAAAACAAATTCTAGTGTGACAACTGAGTCTGAGAATGATATCATTTCATTATAACCATTGGATGACAACCACAGTACATTATTAATTCCAAAAGAGAAAAAAAGATAGTATTCATTGAAAGCAATTCAAATATATGAATATGATATAAAGGCAAAGGCATTACCCAAGAAAGAAGATGTATTGGCCCATCAAATTGTCCACATTTCCACTTCTCTGCAACAAAACTAACTGTGGAAGAATCACAGCTTCCAAATATATAAAGAATGGCCAGAATATCTGCAACATTCTCATAGCATACATGACGTTTTGAACATTCAATAGATTTTTTTTTTTTTATTCACCAAAAAAAAAATTAGCTTAATTACCTTTATGTTAAGTCAAAAAATCCAACATCCAATAACGGTACAACGAGTATGTAGATTGGAAAAAAAACACACTCGATGCTTTAAGATTTCTTGACACAGAAAAACGCCACTCCAGCCTCAAAAAAAGGGGTCCTATTTCCCCATAAAGTGGATTCAGAAGGCAGAAAAGATGTAGAATGTAGGTTTCAAAGAAAACCAGCCCAAAATAAAAATACATACAAACATACATACATATATATATATATATATCCAGACAACCTACCACTGAAGAAGAAAGTATATTAAAAATCATTCTTGCACAAGAATCAACAATGAATGCGGATAAACAGAAAAGGATGATGGGCAAAATATTGTAGACCACACATATATTTTCCAACAAGACTAAGCAATTAGATCAAGACACGCATATCAGTAGTAAAAATTCCTTATAAAATTAATAAAGAAGCCTAAAGAAATTCTAGAACATTACCAATGACTCCTTTGAATGGTTCAAAATGCAAGCTAACCCAATTAAAGTTCTTTCAAACAAGTAAGCAACTGCATCTACTGAGAGCTCTCCATGGTACCTATTATCAAAATCAATTAAAATTAAATATGGTGTTCATGGAGAACCACAAACTTTTCTTGTACCAAGGTATCTAAAGCAACAGGATATTAGAAACAAAATGCCCAAAAGTTTAGATTTCTTGTTGCAGTAACGCCGAGTAAGATACCACTCTAGCTTCAACCAAAGGGGTCTATATTCCTCCATAAAGAGGATTGAATATGTGGCGAAAACAGACCCCCTCCCCCTACTACCACCCCCCCCCCTTAAAAAAAATATTTGAACATCCTTTCCAATGAGGAACGAAATATATTAAAAATCATTCATGCACAATAATCAATTACGAATGCAAATAAACAGAAAAACATGATGAAAACATATTGTAGATAGCATATATTTTCCAACGAGACAAATCTAGATCAAGACAATGCATATCAGTAGTAAAATACTTTATAAAATTAATATATGAAGCCTAAAGTTAAACTAAGTGAACTTTTTCACCAAAAAGGGGATTCAGTAATGCAGAAAAGACATAGATTTTAGATAACAAAGACCACCACAAAAAAAATCAGACATCTTTTTCCCATGTTTTCCAATTCAAATATAGCAAGGTCAAATTACACTCAAACCAACAATGTAAGGCAGTCAAAAGAGTGAAACAACCATTATGAAGGAAGAGTCATCCTGTGGAACTTCTCTCAGAAAAATATGCTGCAAGCCGATCTTCACCAAGATCCACCATACCACGATACCAGTGCTAGCCACAACCAGCTGAAAGTACCAAAAACCATTAAACATATTAAATAATATTCTGAGATTCAGTAGGACACGTTGTAATGACAGAAAATAAATAGTTTTAAATGCAAAAAATGGTGTATTAAAATAAAATTTAGGTGGCAACAAATAAATTAAAAAGTTTTAGAAGTCACCTCAAACCAATATGATCTCACAGATCCTTGGATGGTTTGGACCAGGTAGTCAGAATGCCTATAAAATACACCATAGAGGCTGGATGGTTCAATCTTAGATTAAACCTTTTGTTAATAAAAAACTGTAGAGTGCTGAACGGACTCCGGTTTGATTTTTTAATCTTTCAGAAAATTGCAAGACCTTCTTCATGGCCATTAAACACATGCTTTATCTACCATAACTTCTTGTTCAGGCCATCGGACTGAAAAAGTAGGCCAAAACAGTTTTACATCTCAAATTAAAAAAAAAAAAAAAAAGAGAGAGAGAAGAAGAAGAAGAAGAAGAAGAGTTTCCAGCACCTTAAGGAACATAAGTATTTCTCTGATTCAACAAATAGAATCTGTCAGTCAACGGTTAGAGAGAAAACCCAACCCCGCCTTTGTTTTTATGTTGCTGGTCCCAAACCCCGATAAAGGATCGTTGGTGCATCAGGTCAGAAGCCAGCTTTGTAAGAACTTAACAACCAAACCTTTTAGCATGGATCCTTTAGTATTGAATATGGCAAAAGAACCTACCAAAAAGCTGTCAATTACTTCCCATTACAAATACGTTACAAATAAAATTGACCAAGATCAAGAAAATATATCAATATCCTATTTTAGTGTGTGGGGAGGGTGTAAGACTGAAGAAAGACGGAGCTCTTCGAAAATTCAGACAACATATATAGTCTATGGCTTCGCCCCCAAAGACATTGCACACAATTTTTTTATATTAATTTGACTAAATGGGCAAACAAGAAGAATAGGAGCAGAGCAGAGGGTTTTGCAGCTATGTTTTGTTACTTTTTGGTGTTTTTCTTTAGGCATTTGAGAATTGAAAGGCAATGTGTGATTCAGAGCTTCTAATTTTCTTCTTTTGTAATAAGTGAGTGTTCAGCTAAGGTTGCTTTAAGAGACCTTGGGACCGGAAGCCTTGGTTAGGTTTCCCCTCTTAGGTTCCTCTTCAACCTCTTGTCAGAAGTCATGTATCTTCTCTCTCTTGCTCTCTAAAAAAATTCGTTTTTTTTTTTTTTGGGGTGGGGGGGGAGGTGGAGGTGATTCCAACTCCAAACCAAAGAATAAGAAAAAGAAGTATATATACAACATACGCTAACCAATAATAACAACATACACACACAAACACAACAGTTCATGTAACAATTGGACCAGTGGACCATCGGATCAGGGGAAGGATTCAGATAAGAAGCAACAAGGAGATTGGATTGTCTTTCTAGTCTCTATCCTTATCCTCTCCTTTTTTTTTTTTTCTTCTGGTTTGGTGTCTGCTACCAAGACGATTTCTTTATGCCTATCAAAGGACCAGTCAACTATATACTTGCAAAATAACAGAAAGACTAAACTCGCCTTTTTTATACAAATTTGGAAGTGAGATTTTCGGATGCAGTTCATAAAATTGGGACTTGGGGGCATATTAACTTGGGTCAGATACCTAAATCCAAGTCAACAACTAAATTTGGAAAACTAAACCACATTAGCCGGGATCGAATTAAGCCAACCTGAAGAAATTTATTTCAAACACATTTCTTTTGCATGGTGCATTCAACTAAATGATTCAGTTCAATCAGACTTCCGCCTGACATATGAGTTCACTAAAAAATCCACATGATAGTTGATTAGGGGAATAAACAGTCTATGCTAGTGCAGTCCATCTTTGTCATCAACAGTTCAAAGCTTAGTTTGTATAAGAAACCCAACAAAAATACTAGTGATTAGAATAGTAGGAATTTAACAATAACACCATTCAAATACTATTTACCATGAACTAGTAACAGCAAAGAAACCATTAAGGCCCCATTGCCTGCAGGCTAATTTGGTTCTTTGATCCTTGCCAACATTAGATGAGCAATTAAATCTGACACGGGGCCAATGACCCATGAATCCAACTGTCAAAATAACCATCATCCTTCCGCATGGAAGAAATAGCCAATGGTCAAGTAAATTTACTTCATTTTCTGAACAAGTAACAAATAATAGTTAAAATAGGCCCTTTCAGGCTTGAACCTAACACTTTTACCACTAAAGAAGTGAATCCCATAATGTTTAACATTAGGGAAAACCAGAGCCATTTTAACACTACAAAAATTAAGGAATCGCAATCCATGGAATGTGTAAAAATATGATGAGTGAATATGAATTTGTAAGGAATTCCAAGAATCATAGAACTGCACAATACAAAAATATGATGCATGAATACGAATTTGGAGCAGAGTCAATGATATATGTACCTTTTGATGAACCCTCTTTGCAAGGAACATCTGTCCTTGTGTTTAAATAATCTTTCACTTCAATTCCATTATCAGATCATGAAATGAAGTGTAATCACAAAGATAAATATACGAGCAATTGCATAGTAACTTTTAGCATCTTTTGACATGTATTATGGAATAATATTTTTTGAAGTCCATGAGACCAAGGATTTTTATACTTCCTATCAAGACTAATAAAAATATGGAGAAGAAAGTAAATTTTAGAGTGCACAAAATAAAAAACATTGGAACATGAAATGTAATTTAATTCTATCATGATTTAATAACATTGGGTCATATATATCCGGTTCCCCAAAATAATGTAAAAATTCATCTCATTTCAAGGAAAAAGAAAAAAAAGGAATCATCTGTTTCATTTGGAAGAGATAACTATAGGGCTTTATGCTGTAGTTTTCTATGTGATGCAGGATTGCTCCTGTGGGATGCAATAGCAACCTTGGTGGGATGCCAAGACGACTGGTGAGATGCTGATAGAATTCTAAGTAGGAGGCCTAGTCCATATCCCTCTCTCTCTCTCTTACTCTTGATCGTCTTCTTTTATTCCAAGGTCATTTTCTGTTCTCTTTATCTGCATACTGTTCTGTACTGTTTTGTCTTGCTCTTAGCTAGATTCCTCAACTGGTTCTTCAGTTTTCAAGTCTGAATTTTGGTGCTAACTCTGCCTATTATTCTCCCATCGTTTTCCTTTAATTGATAATTGAATTCTGCCATAGTTTGAACCTTGCGACACACCACTCCCAACCTTGTTTCCGAGTATTACATGGAATTCTCTTTTGCACAACTCGCTAATACATTTGCACTACTTTCTAATTTCTTTCGTCAGTTTCTATTTTGGTTCCAGTTGCTAATCTGTGAATTATTTGCTTTTGTCCTCTAATTTCTAATTCTGATTAGGTAGTTTCTATTTTCCATATTCACTTTTCATTCTCGTTTTCTAGTCACTAAATCCTTTCACTTAATTTCTATTTCGATTTCTCTATCTATTTTACATTCTAGTTGCTGTTTTCCTGATATTTCTAACTCAGATTCATATTTCCAGAAATTTTCTAATTTGGTGATTCCTGTAATAACTTCAAATCTGACCCTTTGATCGGCCTCCAATTTGGCTGAAGCATTCCTAACCATACCTAGTCCAATCGACCAGACTGAGGTAGTCAATGCATGTAATAAAACAGTCTATTCCATCGACTGGGCTACTAAAGCCATTATTGATGATATTCCTTGTATAGCCGGTTCTTTGATCGTTCTTGTAATAGGGAGGCCCACTTCTTAGCTAAAGGAGCCTCAGTCTTGGGTATTCTTTGTGTTCCATGCATGATGCACCTCCTTTTCTTGTAAACCTTGCTTTCCTTTATTATAATTTTAGTAAAGACGGGTTTACCTTAATCAGGTTCTGAAACACCTCTTTGTTAGAGTTAATCTTGACCTATGGTTAATGGTTCTAGATCACTACTGGTCTTCTAATCCAGCCCTTGGGTAATTAAATAGCCATCAGAAGGACATCACAACATGGAAAAATTCTTGGGGTTATCACCACAGACCCAACTTAGAACATTCAAAAAATAATCATTGACCAGCTTTCCTATTTGAAGAAAAATCATAAAATCAATTCTAGAAATCTATAGCACAATTTCAGAATATAATTATTTAAGAACGAAATCAACAAAATGAGATTCTATTTAATAGAATCTATGCTTGTTCAGCAAACCTAGGCACGTATACCCAAAAATTAAAACCCCAACAAAATAGCAATCAACAAGAAAAGCAAATTCTAGTGTGACAACTGAGTTTGAGAATGATATCATTTCATTAAAACCATTGTATGACATAGTACATTATTAATTCCAAAAGAGGAAAAAAGATAGTATTCATTGAAAGCAATTCAAATATATGAATATGATATAAAGGCAAAGGCATTACCCAAGAAAGAAGATGTATTGGCCCATCAAATTGTCCACATTTCCACTTCTCTGCAACAAATCTAACTGTGGAAGAATCGCAACTGATTCCAAATATATAAAGAATGCCCAGAATATCTGCAACATTCTCATAGCATACATGACGGTTTGAACATTCAATAGATCTTTTTTTTTCTTTGTGCGTGCGTGCGTGTGTGTGTGTGTGTGTTAGAAGATGAATGAGATAAGTACTAAGAGAGCATATGTCTCCAAAATTAAAACCTTGCGACACACCACTCCTTACCTTGTTTCCTAGTATTATATGGGGTTCTATTTTGCACAACACACTAGGGGTGTCAATTAGTGGCCCGACCTGACTAAACCGACCGGGACCGACCGTTTATAGACCAGACCGGCCCGGCCCGGACCGTTTATTAAACGTGTCGGGCTTCAGCCCGGCCCGTTTATAAATGGTCGGTCTCGGTTTTGCTACCTGGACCGTCGGGCGCCCGAGCGAGACCGGCCTATTGTGCACCGACTTGGCCCGACCCTTTAATGATTGTAAAATACCTATTTTACCCCCCAAATTAAAGAATAAAAACCAAAAAGTAAAGACATGTTCACATTTTAAATAATGGTTATATTTGGTATCATTTATTGATTTATTATCATTTTTTTTGGCTTGCATGAGTGGACCGGAATATAA
Source organism: Macadamia integrifolia (assembly GCF_013358625.1). Lineage (NCBI taxonomy): Eukaryota > Viridiplantae > Streptophyta > Magnoliopsida > Proteales > Proteaceae > Macadamia > Macadamia integrifolia. The sequence continues at coordinate 2,081,727 of NC_056562.1, read as the reverse complement.
TAGCACATTTTAAAGAGGGCCCGTTTAAAAACCGGTTAAAGCCCATTTAACATTAAACATATCCATAGCCCGATTAAGGCCCGACTAAAGCCCGATTAAGGTAGCCTGATTATAGCCCGAGACCGACCGACCGAATATAAAGTGTACCATGCCCTCAATAACTAAGCCCGATTAGTTAAATGGGCAGACACGGTGTAGCCTTTGAAAGTCTTCAAGCCTGATTAAGCCTGACCGAAACCGAACCGGCCCGACCGGTTGACACCCCTACAACACACTAATACATTTGCACCACTTTCTAATTTCTTTCTTCAGTTTCTATTTTTGTTCCAGTCGCTAATATGTGAATTATTTGCTTTTGTTCTCTAATTTCTAATTCTGATTAGGTAATTTCTATTTTCCATATTCACTTTTCATTTTTGTTTCCTAGTCACTCAATTCCTATTTTGATTTCTCTTTCTATTTTACATTCTAGTTGCTGTTTTCCTGATATTTCTAACTCAGGTTCAAATATCCAGAAAATTTCTAATTTGTTGATTCTGTAATAACTTCAAATCTGACCCTTTGATTGGCATCCAATTTGGATGAAACATTCCTAACCATACCTAGTTCAATCGACCAGACTGAGGTAGTCAATGCATATAATAAAACAGTCTATTCCATCAACTGGGCTACGAAAGCCATTATTGATGATATTCTTTCTATAGCCAGTTCTTTCCCGGATGTATCTTTTAGGTTCTTTGATCGTTCTTGTAATAGGGTGGCCCACTTCTTAGCTAAAGGAGCCTCAGTCTTGTGTCTTGCACCTCCTTTTCTTGTAAACCTTGCTTTCCTTTATTAAATTTTAGTAAAGATGGGTTTACCTTAATCAGGTGCTGAAACACCTCTTTATTAGATTTAATCTTGACCTATGGTTAATGGTTCTAGATCACTACTGGTTTTCTAATCCAGCCCTTGGGTAATTAAATAGCCATCAGAAGGACATCACAACATGGTAAATTCTTGGGGTTATCACCACAGACCCAACTTAGAACATTCAAAAAATAATCATTGACCAGCTTTCCTATCTGAAGAAAAATCATAAAATCAATTCTAGAAATCAATAGCACAATTTCAGAATATAATTATTTAAGAACGAAATCAACAAAATGAGATTCTATTTAATAGAATCTATGCTTGTTCAGCAAACCTAGGCCCGTATACCCAAAAACTAAAACCCCAACGAAATAGCAATCAACGAGAAAAACAAATTCTAGTGTGACAACTGAATTTGAGAATGATATCATTTCATTATAACCATAGGATAACAACCATAGTACATTAATAATTCCAGAAAAAAAAAAAGGAGAAAAATATAGTATTCATTGAAAGCAATTCAAATATATGAATATGATACAAAGGCAAATGCATTACTCAAGAAAAAAGATGTATTTGGCCCGTAAATTGTCCACGTTTTCACTTCTCTGCAACAAAACTAACTGTGGAAGAATCGCAACTGCTTCGAAATATATAGAGAATGCCCAGAATATCTGCAACATTCTCATAGCATACATGACGTTTTGAACATTCAATAGATTTTTTTTTCTTTGTCTGTGTATGTTAAAAGATGAATGAGATGACTACTAAGAGAGCACATGTCTCCAAAATTAAAACCAGAGTCGTACAACAATTAAGAAGCAGGTCCACAAACTATTAAAATTCACAATCTCCAAGCATCTCCATAACTAATGTTCAGAAATTTGGTCTATAATTGTACGAAAAATTGTTCGACATCAAACGACATACTTACACTGTCAGTTTATGCTTTATGGAATACAATCCTGCCATAATAAACAGTGATAAATTTCTTTCCCTTTTCTTTTTGCTATTGATTTCCATATTTATGGACTATCTCTGTTCATTTGAGGTTCTGATCTGATTTTATTCCTGCTGTGTTGGTTGCAGTGAAACTGTTTGTGATGTTTTGAACATCAGATGTCTTTTTCATTGACAGTTACAGACAAGAGAACAAATGTGTTTCTAGTGTGTCCAGATCTGGATGCAGATGTATTACAGGACATAGTTGTCGGGTTTGAATGATTTATAGCAAGTTCTAATGATTTATGGCAAGTTCTATCAGCCTTTCATTGTTTCGCTGACTGTTCTTAGGATTCTCCATATATGTTGGTTCTTACGTTTGCGCGTTTTGGTGTTGCTATGTGCTCTATTGAAGAGCTTCTGTTGGCATGCTCTGTTTCTGAGAAGTTCTTCAACAATCACCTCTGTGTCCAAGTTTGTCTCTGGCTTCAGTCAATTTGAAAAAAACTGCCACTCAAATTCTGTTTATTGCATTAATTCGGAAAGTAACTGTACCTAATACCTTTTAACATGCAAATCACTGCCATTAAGTTGAATGGCTTAAATTTTTTGTTATGGACACGGGCCATTGAAGTGTACATCAGTGCTAAAGGTAAAACACAATATTTCAAATCTGAACCTCCTGAAAAGACATCAAAAGAGTATCCACAATATTTCAAATCTTACCAATGAGCTAATTAAAAAGAAAGCATATATCAATTTCCAAACGTAACCCAATCAAGCCCATTTTTTAGTTTGGGATCGAAACAATAAACAGTGGGGACCTACAACCAAATGACGAAACCCAACAAGTGGTAGGCCAATATAGATTATGACGAACCAAACCTCACTATCAAATTCATGATATTTTCAGATACAAAATGATTTCTAGAATACAAAAATCCACAACATAATGATTTAGGTCATCTCCTTGTTAATGAAAGTGGCAGTCAAAGACAATCCGTTGAATTTTTGTCCTATTTTATGAGATCCAATTACTTGGTGAGAAAGAATAAGGGATGGGAAAACGGAAACCTATAAACCCTAATTCATGGTGAAATACTAAACGTATAGATGAGAGATTACCTGGCCTGCAATTTGCGAGTAGCGATCGATGGGTTCAGCCAGGGCAGTGGCTTGCGGTGGATCTCGTCACCTTTTTCCTCTATTTCTCCCCTCCCGCCCCTCTCTCTCCCCCCTGATCTCTGCTTCTCCCCTCTTTCTCTCCTCTCCGTCTGTTCCAATTGAAATACACAAAAAAAAAAAAAAAAAAAAAAAAAGAAAGAATGAAATCGGAGAAAACAAAGACAGAAAAAAAAGAAAGAATGAAATCGTAGGAAATGAAGACCCGTTTTCGTCGCCCGAGAGAAAGGGGATGGCGCGCGGTGGGTTTCGTCACCTGACCGCTGCTTCGTCGAAGCCTTCTCTCTCTCTCTCCACGCTCTGCTTTCTCCCCCGAACTTTCTATCCAACCTCGCTAGTGGAGAGACTGAGCGAACTAGCAACGGCTACATTTTGAAAATCAAACTGTGCTTTAGGCTGAACCGAAATATAGCCGTTGTATGCGGTGGCCTTTCTATAGTCAGCGACGCTTCGGAGCACCATACATCCCAAGGTCGGTTGAAACCTATTTGGACTTCGGAGCACTATTTTCTCTCTCTTAGAAAAAGAATGGCAACATACGGCCAAGGACTACAAGATGAAATTGTTTTATATTTTTAATGGTGTAATTGATGTATAATGTGAAAGAATAAACTGAGATTATGATCATTTCTATCCAAGAAAGAGAATTTCTACCAATTGAATGGTCACTGAACCGACGGGATAAAATAGAATCTAGACCGTTTGATTGAAGGAAAAAATCTCATCCATTCAACCCTTCGGCCACTACATCTCTTTGTCTCGACCGCTGTTGCACCCTATCACCAATCTCATTCCCAGTCACCTCTGCAACGCACCGCCCCTTCCATCTCCCCCTGCCTACGCATCTTTGTGTCTCTCTCCACTCTACAAAAACCACTAGAATCTGAAGAGATAAAGGGGTTTTAGAAAGAAAGTGGACATGCTCGAGAAGAAGCTTTGAACAAAAAGGAATTACGGTAGAATGAATAGGATGAAAAAGCTCCAAAACCTGAAAGGCATGAATCCCACCAAATCAATCTGTACGTGCTGTGAATACTGCAAATGGTCCAAATTCTTGACTTCAAAAGAGGCTTTAGAGTTCAGACTTGGATGTGTCATGACTAGGGGTGTCAACCGGTCATATCAGTCTGGTTTCGATCAGGCTTAATCCGGATTGAAGACTTTCAAAGGTTGCACCATGTCCGCCCATTTAACTGATCGGGCTTAGTTATTGAGGGCATGGTACACTTTATATTTGGTCAGTCGACCTTGGGCTATAATCGGGTTACATTAATCGGGCCTTAATCGGGCTACAGACATGTTTAATATTAAATGGGTTTTAACCGGTTTTTAAACGGGTCCTCTTTAAAATGTGCTCTTATATTCCAGCCCACTCATGCAAGCCCAAAAAAATGACAATAAATCAATAAATGATACCAAATATAATCATTATTTAAAATATGAACATGTCTTTACTTTTTTAGTTTTTACTCTTTAATTTGGGGGGTAAAATAGGTATTCTACAATCATTAAAGGGTAGGGCTAGGCCGGTGCACAATAGGCCAATCTCGGTCAGGTGTTATTCGGCCAGTCTCGGTTGGGCGCCCGACGGTCCAAGTAGCAAAATCATGATTGACCGTTTGTAAACGGGCCCGGCTACGGTCTGGGCCAGGCCAGTCTATAAACGGTCGGTCCTGGTCGATTTAGTCAGGCCGGGCCACGAATTCCCTAGTCATGACATTTTCATTTCAAAGGTGGGGTCTGATTTCGTTTCCTTACGCCCTGATATGCCAAATCTCTTATCTCATTAATCTTAAACTAATTAATAAGGGTAAACAAACATGTATAGGAAGAAACCTAATTCTTGGTGGGTTGCATCCCCAAACATCACTAATTCCAGTGGTTGTATACGGTAGTGGGAGATGTTGCCGAAACTAAAGAGGCTCTATTGAAGTTTAGAAGAAAAGAGCATCCCATGTCTAATATACTGGTGCACATCACATCTGTAATGGCATCCATGCTCAATCTCAGGTCTAATTCAAGGTCTCTCTCGAGAGTTTATGTTACGTGAAAGTGATCAAGGTGTGGAGCTAGTGGCTAGTTATGTAATTTACATGAGGGTGTGATATGGGTATAATTACAAAGGAAGTGAGGTGGAATATTTAATAGTTATGTAAGTTATTTAAAGTTATTTTAAGAGTCCAGATCCTAAGTTCCTAACCCAAGTACTACCATCTGATACACTCGAATTAGTCACCATGTGAAACAAGGACACGTGGAATCCGAGGGAAGGACACATGTCGCCCAACCGGTAGAGGCCGCGAGGATTCAAACTGCGTGAGGAGGAGAGACCCAAATAGGGAAGATTTCCCCCTAAAGGGGGGAGGACGTATCCCAGTAGGACTCAGGTAAGGGGGAAAACGCATCTGGGTGGGATTCCCTAAACCTTAGACCCTAAACCATATAAGAGGGAACCCAAAAGGAGAGGAAAGGTAAGTCGGCACACACACCATTACTCTTGGAAAAAAGTGTTCTGCCAGTCTCTAACTTGGGTGTCGGAGGACTAATCCCAGGGACACCTCCGGGCCTTTGCCTTCTGTGTTTATGCAGGATCGGTGCTCAGCCTTGTACAGATTTTTGGCAGTAACAGATTGGCGCCATCCGTGGGAACGACAGAGTAATGGTGGGGAAGACCTACAAACGTAATAAAACAAGAGCAGCGCCGAGTGTAAATATGGATGAGGGGGAACCTTCAGGAGGGATCCCCCCTCGACAGAAATCTGTGAAGAACGGGGAAACAACAATCGGGAAGGTTCCACGAGGGACTAGTGCTTAGCCGGATATTCAATGCGCGAAGATAGTAATCCTCCACCCCCTCCTGGGGCACAGGAATATGTGACGAGGGAGCAGTTCGATGCCCTTCAAGAGAAGTATGACCGAATGGCTGAGACAATGAAGGAGGTCTCCAAAGCCGTCTCTCAGAAGACTGATGGAGCATCTCGAGGCTCCCATATCCACCCAAAGCGAGCTCAAGATAAGGACAGGAGTAGTTCATGATCTATTAGGTCCGGTCAGAATCCTCGAAATTGAGCAATGAGGGAAAGCCCCACACCCAAAGAAAGGATGCGGCGCGCCACCAGGGCTAGGCATGAGGAACCACGCCAAGGAGACGGACAGGGACATGGGGACTCGGGGTTGAAGCAGATGATCCTAGACCCGAAAGATGAGATCCAGAAGGTAGCATAAAACCAAACAAGAACTCGTGAGCTAGATCTCGCTAATGACATGGATCTAGCTGATGAGGTCATGAGGGACCCGCTCCTGGTCGGTTTTTGTCTTCCCAAATATGACACTTACGACGAGTCTGGGGACCCCGTCGATCATCTAGAAGGCTTAAAGGTTGCGATGCAGTTCCACCAAGTCTCATAAACATTATGTGTCGCGCCTTGCCTTTAACGTTCAAAGGAATGGCAAGGTTATGGTACAACCGCCTACCGAAAAAATAGATTCACAGCTTCAGCGATTTGAGTTATTTCTTCGTGAAGGGATTCTCTAGTAGCCAACCCCTTCAGAAGACCACATTGAACCTGACTAACGTCAAACAGCATGAAGGAGAGTCACTGTGAAGCTACATGAAGTGCTTCCAGCAGGAGAAGATCACAATCAGATGTTTGGACCCGAAAGAAGAGTTCACGACCCTGTTGGGAGGCGTCAAAGATAAAGAGCTAAAAAGGTATTTGGCGAAGCATACACTAAAGAACCTAGCTGAGTTAAGGGCTTGGTGTGATACGTTTACAAAATAATTGTACATATGGACCATCATTCGTCGGTCACTCTGCCCTCTTCACTCTGCACAATGGACTACCTAACCTGCTACAATTTGAGATCACCTTCTAACTGGGCCACCCGCTACTCAACCTCTTCCTTTGCCGCACATTCGCGCTATAAGGCCACGTTGGCCTCGTGAAGGCCAACCCAGGCAGACTCCAAATCTGACTTGACACTGGTGATACGACCGAGCAGTTCTCTCTCCCTATCCTACCAGCAGATATGCTCAACTCGGTGACCTTCCACCGCCGTTGCAACTTGAGCCTTGAGGAGGGTTAGCCATTCCTGGCCAACCGAGTGAGAACCATCATCGGTTGATAAGATATTCAATCGCTTAACCATAGAAGTGATCTTTTCATCCTTCGCAACAAGGGAGGCTTGAAAGGTCTCCACTTTGATGGATAACTTCTCCACTCGATCGTACGCCTCGGCAGCATACACAAAAACCTACACGGGGTAGGATAGGATGCAAAAAAAAATATAGAGAATAAAGATGAGGAAAACACTTACCCGGGGCATTACCCTCCCCTTTTGGCACAAAACGGGGAAGTCATACAGCCCAAGGTCGGGGGATCCGAGGGAAAGTGGCACATCCTAGTCCAAAAAATGGCCAGAACCTCATCCCTGAACATTAAACATCGATTTAAGGGAACAAATATCAGTCAGTTCTGATCATCCAGAGTTGCACAATTACCTCTAGCCCCAATTGCCTCGATCTGGGCGACCTCTTTCTCTGTAAACACCATTGCAAGGGAAATGTGATCCACAACCAAAGGAGCAACCAAACCCTCCATAACCACATCTCCTCTTGCGCAACTTGAGGATCAACCTAGTATGGTGGGTTGACGTTGCAACGAATCTCTCAACCCTGTGAATAAAGGGAGATCCTCAACAACAGACAATATGTCATCGCCATGAACGGGGATGCTGCATGTATAATGGGATTGTACCCTACGACGGGCAACTTCTTCATTGAGACCATTAGGGGGATCGAGCAAAACCTTAACCCTTCTCTTCTTTCAACGTCTCTCCCGTCTCTCAAGAGGACTGTTAGAAGCCTTTGATTTGGTCTCTCTCCCCAGTCTCCGATCTCGATGCCACACCTCCACTATGAGGTTAGGAATTGTGAAGGACAAAGGCCTCCTATATCAAATGGTAGAGCAACACTATAGCAGAAAAACTACATCAATTAATAATAATACTTGTTCACGTAAAAAGGAGCAAAACTGTGAGCAAGGTCACCTGGACTTAAGCCATGCCAAGTGAGGAAACCCTCGTCGCGCAACTCAGCAGTGTTGATGACTCGGCTTGAATCCATTAAGACTCAAAGGATCTGCTCATCTTAGGTGGATAAGGAAGGGCAAATGTTCAAGGAAGCAAGGTCTGATTTGTACCAGTTGTTGCTAATCAACACCCCTCAAATGCAGAGATGGAGAAAAAAATCGGGTCTTCCACCATTTGATTAAGGAAGGATTCACTTATGCAATACTAATCCTTGAGTGTTGGCTCAAGGCATACCATCCCTGTCGACCACCGAACGAATTTCGGTGAAAATAGACTAGGAAAATAAAGAACGAGGTTGAAGGCTATAATCCCTCCACTAAGGTGCAAAAGCCTAACAAGTTATACCAACCATTCGGTTAGATTTGAGAGGGACTAATACCATAATACACAAAGATTTCCACCATGAGTGGATGAATGGGAAAACAAAGACCAGCCTTGAAGAGCTCCTCATATAGGCATACGAAGTATGCCAGAGGGGTACAAGCAAACTCCTTCTCCAGGGAACCTATAAGCTCACTGAATCAGAATTGTGGTAGCGGGACCGGATCCTCACTAGGTCCCCTTCCCTCAAGCTACTACGGTAGTTTCAAAGCTTCGAACTGAAGCAGGAAACCAAGCTACAAACTATTTACACACCTAACTCTAATACCCTAACAAGAACCGCCATTATAATATGAGGGTGTACCCAATGGAACGAGGTAGAGGATGCTATAGGACAACCTATCTACGATGGATTTGTCCCAGTGTTTGCCTCGTGAACTCTGATCAAAGCCTGCAAGAGGCAATGGCAAAAATAAAAATGGGAAACCCCTCTAATCAGAAGATGACAGGGAAAAGGAACTTATTTGAAGATGAAGCTAACAAAAGGTATGGCGGTGAACACAGTAGTCCAGGAAGAAGCTAAGAAAACTTGAATAAGTAAAACAATAAGCACGGTGAAGCAGACGAGTCTTGAAAACCTAGAGAAATGAAGAAGATGAACAGTATAAGACTTAAAAATGCATCTTTTGCCCTCACAAAGGGCATGACCAATTAATGCCAAATCGGCGAAAAGATCGCTAATCTTATGAAGAGTGCGAACTGATCAGCTGAGCACGACGCTTCACCTTTCTCACGGCAGGCTTGCATCGAGGAACGCTAGCATGGCACCTCTCCATTCACTTAGTCATCAAAAGGGCATCCTTTCAAATGAAAAAGCTGCCTACGTTTCAGCATTGCTCCCAAGAAATCCGCGATGCATTTAATGCCAAGGAAGATATCAGCAAAGGGTTGAACCAATATAAAAAGTAGAACTAATCAAGCCAGGATGTACCACAACCCAATATACCCCCACATACCTCTAGAGGATCGGTGGGAGTGGGGGGCAAATTGTTATGGCTAAAACTAATATGACCCAATGATTATCGGCTGACCTCAAGATGCGGGAGTAGCCGAATGACTTGGTAAGACCAACCATAGTCTTCCTAATCTAAGGCATTCGAGACAGGAACCTACTGGCCAACAACACCAAACAAACCCCAGGAGCCGAACGGCTAGGTCACTACCATGGGAGGCTCCACGAGCAAAGGGTTTGTATAATTGTAAGGGAAGATCAAACTGTGGGGTAGTAGACTCTCTGCTGCTCGATATGGGCAATCAGCTAACCACGTCGTCTACCCTCTGTCGATCAGCCCTGAGGCCTTGTCAGGAATCATCAAGAAGGATTCTCTAAGAAGGGAAGTTAATCGAGTATCACAAGACATGGAGCTAATACTGGAAGAACATTCATTGGAATAACAAACCTTCCCCCAATCCTCTCAGATAGGGCCAATATGTGCTTCCATAACGGAAACGATCTCCACATTCACTCTCCCGCTATAACTCTTACTAGATTTAGACTCCTACCTACAATGGACAAATCGTGACTCTTCACAAGCAACCGCCATCTCCAATTATAAAAATCTAGGCAGACCCCTTTCTTAAGGACCGATTCTTTTCTATTCTTGCTGGAACTATCTGTTAGCACAAAAGTCTGACTTCAACATCGGAGAGTCATGTTTTTCAGCCTCAACAGTGTTGTGAAACGGGGAAGTGAATTAAATTCCTGTATTTTCTCTTTAGAGATAAAGGCTAGCTCCAGCCCAATAAGCCAAAACTGTGCTAACCTCCCAATTACGCTAAGGCAATCTGATCTTATTCCTTCTCCTATTTTCCCAACTTTATCTCCTCTCTATTTTCACCCTTTCTCTCTCTCTCTCTCTCTCTCTCTCTCCAGTACATATTAATTTACTCCCCCTCGCCGGTCCATGCACTATATGCTCTTCGTTTTTCTTTTCTTATGAGCCCCATTCATCTTGCTCAGGAATATACTTGTGATGAAAAGGGGGTAGATGGAAGGGGTGGTGGGTTGAGGTGGTTATTGGGGTGAGAGAGATAGTAGGGTGCAACAACAGTTGAAATAGAGAGATGTTGCGGTTGAAGAATTGAACAGATAGATTTTTTTCTCTTCGATCAAATGGTTAATAACATGCTAGCATTGGTGGCGTGGGAGATTTTGTTACATCCAGAACCTCTTCTTATTAAATATTATGAAAATTTACATCCACCTCCCCTCGCATTTGAGCTTATTACATCCACCCCCTCATGTTTCCTTTATTACAAATAAACCCACCCAAACCTAACACTGTGAGTGAGGTGTTAGTTTTTGAAATGGAAAAGACTACCCTTATTGTATTTTGAACTAAAAATCCTAAGTCTAAAGACCATTTACAAACCTAAAATCCCTAAATCCCCAATTCCTAATCCCTAAATCCCTAAATCCCTAAATCCTATTCCTCCATGTCCGTTGTGATCGTCTATACCTCTTGCTCTTTGAACCTACTACTTCCCAATCCTTCTTCTTCATGCAAATAACGCCCAACAAACCCACGAACTACTTTATAAAAAGATAGCAATAGGAAACGAAGTTCTAAAGAAAACATAGATTGGATTCTGCAATGAAGAAACAAAACTTTGGTGAGATTGGCTGTTGAAAAAATAGAGCTTGAATTTTTAGGGATTTTTTAGGGTTGAAGACTAGCACAAGAGGGATAAGTAGAGCAAAAGAAGAGGAGAATCTTTGGTTCCTACTGCTATCTGTCCTTAGGGGTAGAAGAAATCATTGTTGGCGTCAGAGAAGAAGAGTTGCATAGCGGATCCCCTACCTCACGAGGGTGTCTCCCCCTTTGCCAGGGCCACACCCAAGGGACCACCAGATTTTGTCTGCTGGTCATCATAGGTCCAGGTGCCAACAACGCCATCCAGGTATGTGGACATGCCAAAGTTTGGGCAGCAAGACTACCACGTGGAGAAAGTTGTGTACTTCCATGAAAAGCTTAGCTTTTTAGTGATTCCCATCAAAAAGGGGTAGAAGAAATTATTGCAGATGCCAAAGAAGAAGAGTTGCGTAGTGGATCCCCTACCTCACGAGGGTGTCTCCCCCTATGCCAGGCCAGGGTAAAATGGTCTTTAGATTGAAGATTTTTAGTTCAAGATACAATAAGGGTATAAAAGTCTTTTCAATTTAAAAAAAATTAACACCTCACTCATATTATGTTGTGTGGATTTATTTATAATAAACGAAACAGGAGAGAAGGAATATAATAAAAGCAAACGCGAGAGGTGAATGTAAATTTCCTTAAATATTAAATGTAGAGGGAAAAAAACAATCTAGAACGCCAAGACACCGGGAGCCCGAACGAACCGCCCAGCCCCGTGTTGCCAGCGCTTATTGTAGGAAGAAGGGAAAAGAAAGGGGGAAAAAAAAAACCCTAAACCCTTTGTCATCAATTGACCTTTCGTTCATTCCTTATTCGTCCTCATTTCATACCGGATGTCTAGCAGCTCTCCATCTCCAACGATCCAAGCCTTCAGCTCCCTCGCTCCCTCTCTCTCTCTCTCTCTCTCTCTGGCATCGTGAAATGGAGGCAAGTCTTCGAGCTCTGTGTGTGTGTGTCTAAATTATGAAAAACAGTCTTGGACTGTCGTTTTAGGCTTCAGCTGTGCCAATCTGTTGTTTGGATAAGTAATCAAATCATTCCGTGTTTTGAAATCTGATTAAAGCTCTATCACTTATGCATTCGTTGTTCAAGTGAAGTCTCAAAATACAATTTTTGCTGAAATTTCCCTTATTTTTTTCCTGTATTTTTCATAATTTTGTGACTGTCTGACTCGGCAATCAATTCGCATCCGTTGGCCAGCGGTAGGTCGCACAAACCTGCAACAGCAGGGCCAGAATGGATTTGGGGCGAAAAAATTATCACCCTTAGGTCATGACAGGCAGCGCCTTTCGGCTACAGGTTGCTGATAGACACTGGTTCTTGCTTTCAATCAATTATGTGTCTGTGTCTGCTACGTACATCCCTGAGTCATTTTTCCTATGCCATTTTGTTTGTTTATATGTATCTTTTTTGAAATTTTGGGTATTTGCCTTTTTGATCTCTGTTTTCTGCATGCTTTGTAAACCCTATGGGACACATGTAGAATCTAAAGAGGTCAACAGTTGGATGATTTGTATTAGTTGAGTTCATTAGCTTGTATTTTTGTTATTCCATTGGTACTATCATTTGAAAGGTTATTCCATTGTTCAATGAGAACAAGATCTTGCAATCCAAGTTGATTTAGGGAACGTCGTGGTTTAATTTATTTACCCATTATCAGTCTGGCAGGAATTTATCTTTTTGAATCATAAGCAGTATTTTTCTTCTGCTTGGTAGGTGAACTTTTATCTAAATAGGAAAGTAATATTGCTTCAGATTTAAAGCATGATTAAGAACCCTTATTGTATTTTCTTCTTTCCTAGTTTTTGAAACTTGGGATCAGTCTCAGCCATCTGGATCGGACGGACTTACCCTTTTTTTTTTTTTTTTTTAAATTAGTTTTTTGAAACATTTTACCCTTATACCTTACCAGTGGATTGGTATCGGATCGGTCAGGAACGGGGATTGGTCTTGGCCGATATAATTCAACCCAGGCGATCCTGATCGATCCGATTTGATTTTTAAGTCTATGCTTCTGTCTCTTATTCTACTTCTATATCTAATTAGACAAGTACACTGTTTGATCAAATTTCCAGTTAGGTTTGCATGCTTTGGGGTGGTGTCCTGAGAATATATTTTTGCTTTTTATGGTTCTGTAGAGTCATTCTATGCTGCCTTGTATATTTCCTTCGTTGCTTGGTACCCCTCCCCGTTATTTACAACAATCCTAACAATTTCTCAGCAGCTTCACGTCTGAATTTTTCTGCTACTGCAAAATTACAACAGTCAGTGTTGTAGTAAATTTGCCACTTATATTATTTTGTTTCAATGCTACTTTCAGTTACTGAATGCATGAAGGGAAGCAATCCCTCTTTCTTCCATTCCTGCTTAGGATAAAAGGACGTGAATTGTGAACCATTGCTCAAGTTAGGGGGAAGATCTATTTCTGAAATAGCTGGAAGTTTCCTAACCAAAGCTGGAAACTAATGGAACACCCATACTCAGGAGGGAGCTGGATGATGATTCCTAGTTCCTCGACTCCCAACACTGCAGGGGCAACATCAAATCAGGACCTTTCTCTCCTCCACCAACATCATCTTCATCATCAACAACAGCAGCAGCAGCAGCAGCTACAACAACAACAACAACAGCAGCAACAGCGTCATCAACAGCAACATCATCAGCATCAGTCACTGGCTTCTCATTTCCATCTTTTACATGTACGTACTTATCAATGCAAATATGCATTCTGATTTCTTAAAAAAAAAAAGAAAAAATATTCTCAATAGAAATGCTGGTATTGTTAGGTGATTTTTCATGGCTACCCTAACAAGTAATGCTTCATCATGTTAATATAATCACTTGCCGTTTTATGAACGTATGCTTCCTTTGTGTATCATTGTGGATTTTGAAGCACACATTGGTGGTAGGGGTTTGGTTTCCACCATTTTCTTTCTCATTTATGTTGCAATATTTATTTCCTGAAAGTCCACCGCCCCTTTCTTTTTCCTTTTTCCTTTTTCCTTTTTCCTTTTTCCTTTTTCCAGATGATATCAGTATTTCCCAGAGGTTGTATTCTATGCGAGTATGTATAATTGTGGCTTCAAATTGCAGAAAGTTTACTTTTCATATGTTTGGTTTTCACTTTTTTTTTTTCGTATTTATGTTGCGATAGTGTGATACTGGTACCCAGTGGTTCCAGTCTATGTGAGTGTATATCATTGTGGCTCTAATATGCAGAAATTATTCATATATTGCTCAACTTTTTCCTGGATTTATTCAATCAGTTGGTGGAGAATTTAGCAGATGCAATTGAAAGTGGTACACGGGATCAGCATTCAGACACGGTTAGCTTCTTCCAGCTGTTCGTAATATGGTTTTTTATTGTAAACATAGATTTTGAGCCATGTCTACTTATTTTTACTCTTTGTTGCATTTGGTAGGTTAGTGACTTGACTGGCCACTTTGAAAAGTGTCAACAGATATTAAACTCAATATCAGGATCAATAAATGCAAAGGCTATGGTATGTAAATAACTATTCTATGTTGCTATTTCTATTTTTTTAGTTGTAAATTTGTAATATCCTTGGATTCAAAATATTAACTGCATAGTTGTCATGGAGTCGCCTAGGTGTTGCCAAGGCGGCGATTTGGCGTCCTGGCGGAAAAAGAAGTTCATGGTAGTGCTACGATTTACGTGATTCACAAATGGCGGTTGCCATTGGTTGATAGGCGTCGCCATGGCACCGCCATGGACGCCAGGTCACGCCTGATTCACTAGGCAGTCAATTTTTTGTAAAATGCAGGGTGATTTTGATAGGGCTATGTTGATTTTTGATGATTTGATGTTGCTTAATGTTGGTTTTATATGTTATAGGATATATATTGTAGGCTTGTAGTATGTTAAATAACTTTAGAGAATAGGGGAAATAAAAAAGTAGCATACTAAATAATTTTAGAAAATAGGAAAAATAAAAAATGACACATGGGCAATTTGACCGCCATGGCAACGCCATAATTGGCGATGAATCACTAAATCGATTAGCCACCCCTCCACCGCCTTGGATCGATTTGACGCTGTGACAACTATGATTAACTGGGTTATGGTCCCCATCTCAACTCCTAATTGTTCAAAATATGGTAGCTTTGATTTTTTTCATTTATTTTTGAACCTCTCCAAATATATCTCAGTTTCAATTGGAAGTCTCTTAATATCATTAAGTTGGTTTCTACCCCCAAAAAATATATTTATCATTAAGTTGTTCTGTAGACAGTTGAAGGGCAGAAGCGTAAACTGGAGGAAACTGAGCAACTGCTACACCAAAGAAGGTTTGTAATGACATAGATGTTATGGTTTTGATAACTGTTATAATTATGACAACTATCATTCTGATTTCTAAAAAAGTTTATTTTCATCCCAGGGATCTGATTTCCAAGTACAGAAGCTCTGTTGAACATCTGATTAAGTTGGGCAGATGACAGAGACCATCCTTCTGGTATTTGTAAGATCTCTTTTTATACTAATTGTGTTATAGGAAATGCTGGATGGATTATATGGTGGGAAAGTATGAGCTTCTTGAATGATCCTTGGTATGAATGTCAGTTTCTCAAAATTAAAACATACTAATAACCAGTTTCTCAAAATTAAAACATATTAATAATATTCTATTGAAATATTGTAGAACTTGTGGAAATTCAGAAAATGTCAGCGTTAGAAAATATTTGTTGAAATTTCAGGAAGGGAACAGTGTAAGTAGGTTTGGTGTGAATGCCCATGGAAATTGAAAAGTATGATGAAGTAACAAGACACATGTCGTCTTGTGTCGTCTTTCGACCTGGAATTATTGCAATATTGATTCTCTTAATAAACACACTCGCATTTTAAGAAATAAATGACTTGGTTAGGCTCTTGTAGTTGTAGATCTCTTAAAGTGGAACATCTTACATAACTATGGCTAATAAGCTTTAACCCTAAGAATCAAGAGGATAAATTCAATGATTAAATAGGGAAGATTCTAAACAACTTTCTATTCAGTAATTGATGTTCTAGTTAATAGCAATCTGAAACTGAAAGTGATAGGAGAATAGTAAATTGCTGGGTAGAAAAGTAAAGAAATTCTGACCTGAACTTAATAGAATGATAAGAGGAGAGAGAGAAGAAGGATAGAACAGCAAACCGGATTAGGAATCACCCAATACTTAGACTTGGAATCCACCCTCTCTCATTGGAATACACAAGGTCCTGCTATTGAGTCCACAGCAGATTTTCAGAAAAAAAAAACTGAAGTCTTTAATTGATGGAATCGATGGGATGGTCGGTAGCTTTATACATTTATTTATAATGCTGTAAAACCAAACTTGATTGAAATAGGAAAGACCCTTGTCAATCATGGACAGGTAAGGAAAGAAAAAAATATCAAAAACATACTCAAAGACCCTCCGATTGATCAGTAAACTGGAGAATCCTATGCCAACTAGGATTCTGAAAAATTAAACTGTCTCAAAATTGAGGAGGAACTTTCATCTCAAACATAAGGGAGTGGGCAACTTCCAAGATATGGCGATTCTTTCGTTCAGCCACGCCATTCTGAGCAGGTTTGTCAACACAACTAGTCTAGTGTAATATTACCTTAGCACTCCCTTAGAACTAAGATATGCTTGAGAGGCACCACTAATACATTCCCTACCATTATCACTTCTGAGGACTTTGATTGTTGCATGAAACTGTCTGAATCATGCTGTGAAAACTCCAAAAGCACTAAAAGGCCTCACTTTTATGACGCAAAATATCCAAGTGGTTTGAGAGTGACGATCAATGAACGTAATAAACCACAGATCATCAGTTTCAGATACACAATGGGATGGACCCCAAATATTAGAGTGCATTAAAGCAAAGGGAACAATACTTTTATTATTCAAACTGGGATAAATAGTATGATTTTGTTTAGCCAAAACAAAGGCTTCAAAAAGAAAAGTTACTCGCATTACATATTTCAAATAAAGATGGAAAAACCTACCTAAGGTCCCTAATGGAAGTTGACCCAACTGACGTTGACAAGAAGGTAACGCAGATAAAGGTTCTGATGGAGAGTTTGCCTGAAGTGCTGATGAAGAGCTTGGAACAGAAGAAAGACCAGCCTCAAGCAGATACAACCCCCATTGCACTCTACCATAGCCAATCGTTTTCCCCTTCCCTGTCACTAGATCCTGAAACACACAGTAGGAAGGATAAAAAGAAACTTTACAATTAAGGTTGGCTGTTAAACTGTTAATAGACTAGAGATTGGTTGAAAAATTAGGAACATGTAAGATCGAGGATAGGGACAAAGTGGGGGAACACCGAACATAAACCTTCCCATAAATAGGGGAATATTTTCCATCAGCAACCCGTACTTTGCTTTTACCAGAGCAAGGAGAATACTC
The DNA here is from genome assembly GCF_013358625.1 of Macadamia integrifolia. NCBI lineage: Eukaryota > Viridiplantae > Streptophyta > Magnoliopsida > Proteales > Proteaceae > Macadamia > Macadamia integrifolia. Next base: position 2,064,241 of record NC_056562.1, on the reverse strand, counting down.
AAAAAATAAATTGAAGGAACCGGTCTTGTGATTAGTAGCTCTCAAATCTATAGTTGTCATGGCGTCGTGTAGGCCTCTCTAAGGCGGCGATTTGGCGTCCTGGCGGAAAAAAAAGTTCATGGCAATACTACGATTTACGTGACTCACAAATGGCGGTCGTTATTGGCTGATAGGCGTCGTCACGCCATGGCAACGCCATGGACGTCAGGTCACGCCTGATTCACTAGGTGGTCGATTTTTTGTAAAATGCAGGGTGATTTTGATAGGGATATGCTGATTTTTTATGATTTGATGTTGCTCAATGTTGGTTTTATATGTTATAGGGTATATATTGTAGGCTTATAGCATGCTAAATAACTTTAGAGATTAGGGGAAATAAAAAAGTAGCATACTAAATAACTTTAGAAAAGAGAAAAAATAAAAAATGACACATGGGAGATTTGACCGCCATGGCAACGCCATAATGGGTGATTCATCGCCAATTCGATTAGCCACCCTTCGACTGCCTTGGATCGATTTGACGCCGTGACAACTATGCTCAAATCTATAATCTAGGGAGGAGATACCACTGAATCACACTTACCACCAGACGGAATACTTGAGCTAGCAAGATGGGAGTCAGAGACAACCGTGGAAGAGTCAGAACTGGCAGAAGGCTGAGACGGTTCCAATTGGTCATGAGCTTTCGGAGGAGAGAAATCTCATCATGGGACAAGGTAGAACCGGTACCTGCTGGTGCACTATCAAAAACCTCAGTGCTATTTGCTTGACTCTAGCTGCCACAACCCCACCCACGACCAAGACCAAGACCAGAATTGGTAGGGCAACCATGCAGTTTCTAGCAGAATTCCTTGGTATGATGCTCCTTCCGACAATATTCACTTAAAAGGTTCCTTGTTAGAAGGAAGATCACCTGTACGTGTGAGACCTCCATGGGAGGGACCAGAACCAGACCCATGCCAATAAGAAGGGCTGATCGATCCTAGGAAAGGCAACATCATTGTATGGTGGCTATCTTCTGATTGAACCATGGCATAAGCTTGCCCAAGAGATGGGAAATGTTCTCGGTTGAGGACATGGGCACAGATCTGATCAAACTCAATGTTGAGACCCACAAAAATATCACACGGATTATATCTTCCCCCTTTTTGAAATTAGTAGCATCCGTGGCAGATGTAGGATGAAACTCCTCATAAAAATGTAGTTCTTGCCAAAGAGTCCTCAGCTCAGAGTAGTACTGGGATAAAGTCATGTTTTGTTGCTTGAGATCATGGATCTTCTTGCACAATTCATACACCTGAGCGTCATTGCCGGCTTGGGAATTTGTTTCTTTGGCAACCTTCTAGATCTTGGCAGCAGTGTCTAACCAAAGGTACCCCCTAACAATATTGGGGCTCATAGAATTGACGAGGAAAGACAAGACAAGGGAATTGTCAGAACTCCACTTCTTCTGAGACGGAGCAGCAGCAACAGGCTTCTCAAATTCCATTGTAAAATAGCCAGAATAGTCACAGGAATTGATTGAAAGGAAGTAGGAATGAGATCACATTAGGTAATTGCTCCCATCTAACTTGATGGAGCAGGCATGCAATGTGGGGAAGTCTCCATGAGAACCACAACGTCCAGTCTGTGTATTAGACTATTAGTATCCTCAGACATGGCAGCTGATCACTTGTGGAACTGAAAAATGAACCAATTTGTTTTTTCAAAGCATTCAAAGCTCAGGAAGGTTTCTTATATCATAATGCCACACCAAAAAAGGGAGAGAGGGACTCAACCGAGAAAGAGAGGCGCTAGGTGGAGGGTGGTGGTAGGGCTATGGTGGCGGCGGCGGTGGCTCTAGGATTCAGATCCCAACATCGATCTTTGCTCTAATACCATGATGGAATTGGGTGAATGGGACTTGTGCCACTTGGACACAGCCCAACTTTATTTAGAAGAGAAAAATATGAGCACAAAGACAAGATTACCCTTATTTACCCCCTTATTACAACAAGGCTTTTCTTCTTCTTCCGTTGGTTCTTGAGCTGGTACATGTCGTCTGTACCACAAGGAACCTAGATGTGGATTTCTGGTGGTGGTGCAATAAAGCAGCCCATCGAACGGAAAGATAGGTCACTTGATTTTTCATTCTTGGCTCATAGATATCGATGCATATAGCATATAACAGATAGGAAAAACAAAAAAGTGTCAGGAAGTAAACTACACAAGCCTCCACAGCCAATTTAATCGGTCAGCATTTATATGATAGACTATTTATACTTAGTCTGAAACTCTGAATCCATCAACTAGTGCTGGTTGATGATACTCTGCTAGAAAATATGCATCTTAAACATTATCCGAATGCTAATTTTTAGTAATTAGCTTTGAGAAAAGAGTCTTGTATGGGTGTGAAATTTGTTTTTGTTCAGGTTCTTATAATCTATGTCATAGACTCAATGTCCTTTTCTCTGTTTGATAACTACTATATTTTTAGTTTCATTTGAGAATGAAATGGGAGATGGATTCTATGAGAATTGCTCACCAATTACTTCATTAGATGGAAAATGTGTAGTTCTAATCCAAGGACCCTTGTCATCCAAGATAGTAGACAAAATCATCTAATGGACATCATCTTCTATGGTTCTGTAATGGTTACTCTGATTTGATACCAGCTATGATGGAGTTAGTAATGCAAATTTGTGAGAGAAACATAAGTATTTATGCAAATGATTTGCCTACTCTATCTATGTTGTTTATCACTCACCAAATTTTCTTGCTTGAAGTCGCTTTTTTTTTTGGAAAGTTGGTTTATAAAAATCCAATAGAAACATGGGGGTTTGCTCAACCTGACTTACAAACTTAACTCCTAAATAGCCCAGAAGTTTGATCAATCCATTTTTTTCTTTCTTTGATGAATAAATATTTAGGAAGTTGGAATGGGAAAAAAATAAATAAATAAAAAGGGAGTGGAGGTCATTAAGTTTTAGATTTGACTTCCCTAGAAAGAAGAAATGATGCAAGCAAATTCCTGCTGTTAGTCTTTACCAAAATTTCCTCTCTGTTGCATGTGCAAAAGTTTGATTGGAATAAGTATTTTAGGGTCCCCACCAACTTATTCCAATCTGACTTCTAGTTCAGTTTTGGTCCAGTTACCTGCATTTGATTGACCCAACTAAAGGCTTCTGGATATAGATCTCTTCCTAAGAATTTCTGTTGATTGCAGGTTGCGGCAGTATCTTGGGGTTGAGATTAATCTGATATAACTTTCCCTTATGACCTATAAGGTCATTCTTTTGAATGGAGAATTTCACAATCTTCCCCAAATTTTTCTTAGAAGATCAGATGCTCTCTCCCTTTCTCTCTTGCTGGATGTACTAGTTGCTGGGGTAAGGTCATAGGATGAGACCATGGAGAAGTCTGCTGTTGTAGTGGGTTGGTTCGGGAATTAGCATTAGAAGAATAAAAGCCATCATTGGGAGAGGGAAAGATGGGGCCACAGGGTAGTTTAGTGTCACTCTCATAGAGTTGGGAGCTTGGGATGGAGAGCATAGTTTTTAAAGCGCTGGTGCGACTAAGGCGTTTGAGGGCCTGTCGGAGCGCCTTAGCAATAAGGCGGGCATAAAGCGTCGCCTTATTGACTAAAGCGTTCTTGTGTACTTTTTTTTATAAAACCAATCTATTTGACTCAAATACTAGTTAAATCCTATTACTCATATGCTAAATAAATATTAAATGTTTATATTCATACCAATGTAAGATATTCATCAAGAAAACAAATCAATAAAGTGAATAAACTAAGTTCATCATCAATTCATCATCAATCATCAATCATGAATCATCAATATTCAATCATGAATCATCAATATTCAATCATCAATCATCTTAACATATTAACATATAATATAAATACATAATTATGAAACAAAATTATAAATATAAAGAAAAGAAGACATAAAATATACAGGTATTTATTATACTTACCTCTATGATGCCATAATGAGTGCCTAAGCCCTAAGGTCATCCACTATATTTCTACTCCTGTCAAAGAAGTAATTAAGAACTTAGAATTAAAATACATCGAAAGTAAAAATCGAGATGCCAAATTAAATGGATGAGAAGTGACTAACCTGGGGATTCTTAATCATTCTAAAAAACTTTAAACTTCAATGAAGCTAAAACATAAAATAAACTAAAATGCTAAGAATTTAGTAAACAAAGAAAGTCAAATACTTAAAAGTTCAAGGACTCAAAAAACTTTAAAGTTTAAAGACTCAAAATACGTCAAAGTTCTAAGACTCAAAGACTTTCAATCCAAATCAGTAATTAAATTAAAATCTTCTTCTTCAACTGCATTTTGTTGCTGGCTTGCATCATCTGGAGCTATGCCATAATCATCCTCAATGTTTTCATCATCACGAATATCCTCTTCACTCATCTCATCCACTTCTTCATCTGAAAAATCCTCAAGCTCAACCCTCCTACCACGCCGGGTATAGCAAAGATTGGTTCCACTGGTAGATGCTGGAGCCCTCCTTGGTCTATTATGGCCTTGGTATGATGAAGATGCTCCAAGTGCTCTATCAACATCTCTCCAAGTGATATCATTCTCAGGATGCACTAATTCATCCTCTGATTCACCAATCATCCACTCACTACTCCAATTAAGATCATCGAGCAACAATGGATTGTAGTTTCTACATTGTTCTTTTCTTTCTTGGAACCTTGCTTCAAGTCGGCGATTATATTGAATGTAGACAAGATCATTTAACCGCTGATGCTCTAACCTATTCCTCTTCTTGGTGTGAATCTGAAAAACATTAATAATATGAAGTTATCTACTTATCTTCAATAAAACCATATTAAGTGAAGTACATGTACTATTGTAATCAGAACTCAATAGTCAATACTCACAAATTCAAATGTGCTCCAATTGCGCTCACAACCAGAAGATGAGCAACAAAGACCAAGTATGCGCAATGCAAGCTTTGAAAGGTCAGGAGCAGTACTTCCATGTCGAGACCACCAAGAGACTATAAATATATAATATAAAAAAATAGGTTAAGTAAAAAATCAACATTTTAAGTTCTAAACTAATTAGAACTTTAAAAGGAAATATACTTACTAGGATTCAACTTGTCCCTTTGTCTAATCGCCATGTCCTTTGCAAAACTTCCTTGAACAGTGGTATACTTGTCAACCTGGACAATGATCTTATCTTGCAAGGTCTCATCAGGCACCAACCTTACAAGAACATCATTGAAGGCATCACTTGCTTTTTGAGCTAAGTCCAACTCATTATCAGGATTATCTTCTATTGCCTTAAAGAACTTGTTTGGATTGAGGAAAAAGGCAGCTAAATATATTGATCCATTCATCATAGTCTCACAACGGTGATCAACAATGGCTATGATTTTCTTCCATTTCCTTTCATCATCTCCAAAATTTTTTTTGATGTTCTTCCTTGCCACTTGTATTGCCATATATACTTCAGACATAGCAGGCAACTCATCACCATCTACAATCCTCAAGAGTTGAAGAAAAGGCTGTGATGCTCTTATACAATCCATCACACCATTCCAGAATGTTGTAGCAAACACAGTCTCAGAAGCATTCTTCCCTGCCTCTGTAGATGCAAGCTTAGAACGGGACCATTCATCATCAACAAATAATTTTTTCAGAGATTCTCTGTGCTTGTATAAGCTCTGGAGTGTTAAAAAGGAAGAGGCAATCTAGTCACTCCAGCCCTCACTAAGTCTCCTCCTGTTTTTTGCCTCATGGCTTCAAGAAGACGAGTGTGCCTGTAGATGAATGCAGTCAATTTCCTGCCCTTCGATATAACAGACATGTAAGAGCGTAATTTGCCTACTTCCTCCATCATAAGGTCTATGCAATGAGCTACACATGGACTCCAAAATAACCTCTTCCTTTTCTCCATTAGTAGTCGACCCGCTGCAACATAGTTGGCAGCATTATCAGAGACTACTTGAACCACATTATCTTCACCAATCTCTTCAACCTTGCTATCAAGTAGCTTAAATAACATTTCAGCTGTTTGTGATTGGCTAGATGCATCCACAGACTCCAAAAAAAAAGTCCCCTCCGGACAATTGACAAGAAAATTAATTAGGTGCCTTCCTCTCTTGTCTGTCCACCCATCTGACATGAGTGTGCACCCATGTTTCCTCCAATATCCTTGACACTTCACCTTTAACTCATCAATTTTATCCTTTTCAGACTTCAATAGAGGCCCCCTATAGTCATGAATTGAAGGGGGCTTGAAACCTGGTCCATATTAACCAATTGCCTCTACTAATTCTTCAAAACTCCTTAACTTCAAAGCATTAAATGGAACACCACTCTCATAAGCCCACCTTGCAAAATAAGAACGAAGTTTATCTCTTTCTTCTTCTCCTCTTACTCGGTTCTCCATTGTTGTTTGATATGAACCTTTATCCCGCCTATCTGCAACCACTTCTTCAGGAGTCCTCCTCACATGCTTATCCATGGGACCCCTTACTTCTTGTTTGGATTGTGTTTGAATGATAGCTTTATTTCTTCTTGAAGTTGTCCTAGAGCTAGGGATAGGAAATGAGACCCCCACATCAGATACTATATTATGTTGTGAACGGGTTACTTCTGTAGGTCCATCACTAACATCCAAATCATCCAAACAATCAAAGTTCCTCTTCCTCTGGTTCTTCAATATTGCATCTCTCATCTCTTTAGCAATTGCTTCAGTTGTTTTCACACACTTGGCTACATCTCCATAGCCACCAATAAGATGTTGATTCAATCGTTTTATTCCTCCCCTGACATCCTTCCCACAAAGGGTACATTTAATCCAATTTCTGTCTGATACGTCAGGCCAATACCCATATTTCCATCTAGGATCATTTGATTTAGCTCTCCTTTTCGGATCCTTGCTTGGATCAATCGTTGATTGTGCAATAGCAGCAGTACTTGTATTTTCACCCCCACTGCTACCACCAATTGTTTCCATAGATGAGTGGAACCTGAACCTACACTTAT